>NC_133126.1:123053263-123353263 GCF_048418815.1 Hemitrygon akajei | reverse complement strand
CAAGCCTCTTACACTAAAGTAACCCCAGTTAATATTTGGTAAGTTGAAGTCCAAGTGTTCTCACATCTCACTAACTTCTGCCTGCACAACTGCTCCTTTATCACTTGTTGACTGTCAGTTGGTCTGTAATACACTGCTAGCAAAGTGACAACACTGTATTTATTCCTAATCTCTACCCATATAACCTCCTTTGAGAACCCTTTTAGAATATCCTCCCTCAGTACCATAGCAATGCATTTTTGTCTAGCCTGAAAATTGGATACTATTGTGATGATGGCAGGAAGAGCCCAATTTACATCACCACAGAGAGCCATGTAGTATAGAAGTAAGACCGAAAGCGAGTGGATTCTATCATTGTTATAGGGCAAAGAGTTGTTTCTGTGGCTGCAAATGAGGGGAAATGTTGCCTCGCTACTGATAGGGACAAAGCCTTTGGATATTATTCCCACTATATTCAATCATGCCTTTAATTCACATTTTTAAAACGGTTATAATAACATTTATTATAACCATTCTAATGAACACAGTAAGTTTTGGAAAACAGGACAATGCTGAATTTAAAGGGAGCAAAGGAAACAGGGCCCTCTTGAGCTTAGGTATAAAGAACTGTAGCAAATTTAAGGAGATTGTGGGAAATGGGGGCCCTACTGAGATCAAAGGGAATGGTAGAAACATCAATTGTCGAACTACATATCAAACCGAAAGGATTTCTGAACAGTTAGATAGCAGATTTATTTTTTTATTTTTATTTTTTTTATATATACAGTACAGTAACAGGCTCTTCTGGCCCAACAAGCCTAGACTGACCAACGTCCTTGTCCGTACATCTTTGAAATGCAGGATAAAATTGGAGCACCTGCACCCAGAGGAAGCCCACACAGTCACAGGGAGAACGTACAAAGTTCTTACAAGCAGCAGCAGGAAGATTCTGAAAGGTTTACTACACATGAAAAAAGTTTGGCACACAGCGTATTACATAGCAACTGTGTAATTTGCATGATATTGGAGTCTTTTTCTCCAGCTGCTGTTTAAATTTCAGCTTTCATTTTACTACACTGCCACCTGCTGGACATCACATATTCAACAGGTTCTTGCTTGAGCTACAGATCTTCATTCCTCATGCCTCTGTTCTGTGAACAGGGATGAGCATGTTGCTTTTATGACAGACAGACAGAATTACTTTATTGATCCCAAGGGAAATTGGGTTTTGTTACAGTTGCACCAACCAAGAATAGTGTAGAAATATAGCAATATAAAACCATAAATAATTAAATAATAAGTAAATTATTCCAAGTGGAAATTAGTCCAGGACCAGCCTATTGGCTCAGGGTGTCTGACACTCTGAGGGAGGAGTTGTAAAGTTTGATGGCCACAGGCAGGAATGACTTCCTATGACGCTCAGTGTTACATCTCGGTGGAATGAGTCTCTGGCTGAATGTACTCCTGTGCCTAACCAGTACATTATGGAGTGGATGGGAGACATTGTCCAAGATGGCACGCAACTTGGACAGCATCCTCTTTTCAGACACCACCGTCAGAGAGTCCAGTTCCACCCCCACAACATCACTGGCCTTACGAATGAGTTTGTTGATTCTGTTGGTGTCTGCTGCCCCAGCACACAACAGCAAACATGATAGCACTGGCCACCACAGACTTGTAGAACATCCTCAGCATCGTCCGGTAGATGTTAAAGGACCTCAGTCTCCTCAGGAAATAGAGACAGCTCTGGCCCTTATCAGCAGAATAATAAGCTAACATACTGTATATCTTATCAATACAACTCAAGTGGCTGAACAGCATTTGGTAGGAGCTGAACTTTGAATTGGGGACTGGATGATTTCAAATATATTTAAAAATCTCAAATCCCTGCAACCTCTTTCCATGCCTCTCATGGCATCCAGAGATATATCTCATCAGAGCCTGGGGATTTATTCATCTTTACACTCACTAATTTTAATCTTAAGTGCTGCAAAATTTCTGCCCCTACTGACATTCCGACTACAATGCCCTTATCCTTGTTCAGGGGTTCCCAACCTGGCATCCACAGACCCCTTGCTTAATGGTATTGGTCCACAGCATAAAAAAGGTTGGGAACCTCTGTCCTTGCTCAATACAGATGAAATGGTTTCATCTTGGACTTTGCCATCAACTTATGGTTCCATGATAGATTTGTTCTCTGGTCTCTACTGGGCCCCTTCTTGCTCTTTATTTTCTTATAAGATGCCTTGGGGTTTTCCATAATCTCATCTGCCAATGATATTCTGTTGTTCCTCTTTGCCCTCCTAATTTCTTTCTGAGGCATCTACACACCGTTTACTTCTGAAGGAACTCCCCATTTTCAGGATTCTATACTCCATATGGTTCCTTTCTAGCTCTAAAACAAATCCGTGACATCCCTTGACATCCAGGTTCCCTGGAGTTGCCATCTTTGCCCTTTACCTTTACAGGAACACATTAGCCCTGAACTCACGTTTCCACTTTTAAAAAACTGGTTTTGTCTTCGAGTTGCTGCTTGCAGTCTATATGTGACAGAAACATTTAAATCTTTGCTGACCAAAGATGCAGTACCAAATGCCTGGAGGTCAACAAGTATAGCACTTTTATTTAAGAAGAGTAGCAAGAATAAGCTAGAAAATAACGGGCGAATCATTAACAAAACACTCTGTAGTCTCAGAGCAGCTGCAGAATATTCTCAAGAGGGAGGGTAAGCAGCCAGAAGTCGTGGTGCACATTGGCACTAATGACATAGGTAGAAAGGTGGAAGAGGCCCTGCACAATGAGTACAGGGAGTTAGCAAAGGGATTGAATACCAGGACCTCCAAGGTTGCAATCCCTGGGAGCTACATGCTACTCAGGGCAAGAACAGGTTGATAGTACAGATGAATGAGTGGCTGAGGAACTGGTGCAGGGAGTTCCAGGTTCTTGGATTATTACAATTTTTTCTGGGTCAGATGTGACCTGTACAAGAGGGATGAGTTGCACCTGAACTGGAGGAGAACCGATATGCTGGCTGGGATGTTCGCTAGTGCTACCTGAGGGGGTTAAACTAGTTCAGCAGTGGGGTGAGAACCAGAGTGCCAGGCCAGAAAGTGGAGGCATGGAGAGGATGGTAGATGTCAGGGCCAGTAAAACACCTACTGGCAGGAGCAAAATAATAGGCATAATGGGAAAGATGGTTTGAAGTGTGTGTATTTTAATGCTGGGAGTATTACGATTAACGGTGATAAACTTAGAACATGGAACTATGATGTTGTGGCCATTACAGAGACTTGGTTGAGTGAGGAACAGAAATTGGTACTTAATATCCCAGGGATTTGATGTTCTACTAAAGATAGACAGGGAGGAAAAAGAGGAGGGAAAGGAATTGCACTATTAATCAGGGACAATATCACTGCTGCACTCAGAGGAGACAAAATGGAGGGTTCAGCCACTGAGTCATCATGGGTAGAACTCAAAAATAGGAAGGGTGCAATCAATCTGATTGAACTGTACTACAGACCACCCCCTTCTCAAAGGCCACTGGAACAATGAGGCAGATTAAGGACAGGTGTAAAAGCAATAGCATTGTTATCATGGGGAAATTCAACTTTCCTAATATAAACTGGGACCTTCCAAGTGCCAGAGGTTTAGCTGGGGCAGGACTGAGACAGGTGCATCTGGAAGGGTTTCTTAAATCAATATACAGGTCCAACAAGAAGAGGGGTAGTACTGGACCTGGTGTTGGGTGATGAGCCTGGCCAAGTGAACGCCTTTCGGAGGGTGTGGAGAGTGTTTGAAAACCAATTACACAGACTACAGGACAGGTATGTTCCAGTCAGAAGGAAGGACAAGGATGACAAGGTAAGAGAACTTTGGATGTTGAGAGAAGTAATGACTTTGATCAAAAAGAAAAAGTACGTAAAGTTTAAAGAAGGATTAGAGACACTCCCATGGTATTCAATGCATACATTAAGAGCAAGAGGATAAAGGGGGAGAGGGCAGGACCACTCAGGATAAAAGGGGGGAGGGGAGGGGATCATTTGCTTAGATGCAGAAGATGTGGGTGAGGTCCTAAATGAATACTTTACATCAGTATTTACCAAGGAGAATGATATGGAGGATTGTTATGCCTCTTAAAGAGTATTGAGATGGATAAGTCCCCAGGGCCTGATGGGATATAGTCAAGTCAAGTCAACTTTTATTGTCATTTCGACCATAACTGCTGGTACAGTGCATAGTAAAAATGAGACTTTTTCAGGACCATGGTTTACATGACACAGTACAAAAAAACGAGACTGAACTACGTAATAAAATAAAACACAGAGAAAGCTATACTAGACTACAGACCTACACTGGACTGCATAAAGTGCACAAGAACAGTGCCAGCATTACAATAAATAATAAACAGGACAGTAGGGCAAGGTGTCAGTCCAGGCTTCAGGTATCGTGGAGTCTAATAGCTTGGGGGAAGAAACTGTTATATAGTCTAGTCGTAAGAGTCCGAATGCTTCGGAGCCTTTTCCCAGACAGCAGGAGGGAGAAGAGATTGTATGAGGGGTGCTTGGGGTCCTTCATAATGCTGTTTCCTTTGCGGATGCAGTGTGTAGTGTAAATGTCCTTGATGGCGGGAAGAGAGACCCCGATGATCTTCTCAGCTGACCTCACTATCCGCTGCAGGGTCTTGCGATCCGAGATGGTGCAATTTCCGAACTAGGCAGTGATGCAGTTGCTCAGGACGCTCTCAATACAACCCCTGTAGAATGTGATGAGGATGGGGGGTGGGAGATGGACTCTCCTCAGCCTTCACAAAAAGTAGAGACGCTGCTGGGCTTTCTTTGCTATGGAGCTGGTGTTGAGGGACCAGGTGAGATTCTCCGTCAGGTGAACACCAAGAAATATGGTGCTCTTTACGATCTCTACTGAGGAGCCGTCGATGTTCAGCGGGGAGTGGTCGCTCCGTGCCCTCCTGAAGTCAACAATCATCTCTTTTGCTTTGTTCACATTAAGAGACAGGTTGTTGGCTCTGCACCAGTCCATTAGCCGCTGCACCTCCTCTGTAAGCTGACTCATTGTTCTTGCTGATGAGACCCACCATGGTGGTGTCATCAGCAAACTTGATGATATGGTTCGAGCTGTGTGTTGCAGCACAGTCGTGGGTCAGCAGAGTGAACAGCAGTGGACTGAGCACGCAACCCTGGGGAGTCCCTGTGCTCAGTGTGATGGTGTTGAAGATGCTGCTCCTTATCCAGACTGACTGAGATCTCCCAGTCAGGAAGTCTAGGATCCAGTTGCAGAGGGAGGTGTTCAGGCCCAATAGGCTCAGCTTTCCAATAAGTTTCTGAGGGATGATTGTGTTGAATGCTGAACTGAAGTCTATGAACAGCATCCGAACGTGTGTGTCTTTTTTGTCCAGGTGGGTTAGGGCCAGGTGGAGGGTGGTGGCAATGGCGTCATCTATTGAGCGGTTGTGACGGTACACAAACTGCAGTGGGTCCAGTGAGGGGGGCAGCAGGGTCTTGATATGCCTCATGATGAGCCTCTCGAAACACTTCATGATGATGGATGTAAGTGCAATGGGATGATAGTCATTTAGGCAGGACACTGAAGACTTCTTCGGCACGGGGACGATGGTGGCGGCCTTGAAGCACATTGGAATGGTGGCGCTGCTCAGGAAGATGTTGAAGATGTCAGTGAGAACATCTGCTAGCTGGTCTGCACATCCTCTGAGCACTCTACCAGGGATGTTGTCTGGTCCAGCAGCCTTCTGTGGGTTGACCCTGCAGGTATTAACCCAAGGTTATTGAGCGAGGCAAGAGATGAGATTGCTGGGGCCTTGACCAATATCCACTCATAGCTGAGTAGCTGGAGAACTGGTGAGTAGCTAATGCTATTCTATTATTCGGGGATAATTTTGGAAGCTATAAACCGGCAAGTCTCACATCAGTGGTATGGAAGATACTCGAGAGAATGCTTAGGGATAGGATTTATGAGCATGTGGAAAACCATGGCCTAAGTAGGACCAAGCATGGTTTTGTGCAGATCAGGTTCTGTCTTACTAACTTGATTGAGTATTTTGAAGAGGTGATGAGGGTGACTGATGAAAGCAGTTAATGAAGGTGGTGTCTACGTGGATTTTAGTAAGGTGTTTGACAAGGTCCCTCATGGGAGGCTCATCCAGAAGATTAAGATGTACAGGATCAATGGTGAATTGGCCGAAGGAACTTATCCTAGCTGGAGGTCTGTGATTAATGGTGATCTGCAGGGATCTGTACTGGAACATCTGCTGTTTGTGATGTATATAAATGATGTGGAGGAAAATGTGGATGGGTGAATTAGTAAGTTTGCAGATAATATGAAGATTGGTGCTGTTATGGATAGCATAGAAGATAGGCGAAGAATACAGCAAGATATAGATCGGTTGAAGATATGGGTGGAGAAATGGCAAATGGAGCTAATCTACCCAAATGTGAAATGTTGCACCTAGATAGCTCAAATGCAGAGACAGTACACTGTTAACAGCAAGACCTTTAACAATGTTGATGAACACAGTGATCTTGGGTGTCCAAGTTCATAGCTCCCTGAAAGTAGCTACACAAGTTGATAGGGTGGTTAAGAAGGTATTCGTCATGTTCGCCTTTATTAGTCAAGCTACTGAGTTTAAAAATCAGGAAATTATGCTGCAGTTTTATAAAACTTGAGTTAGGCCACATCTGAAGTATTGCATACACTTCTGGTCATCTCATTATAGAAAGGATGTCAAGGTTTTAGAGAGGGTGCAGAAGATGTAGTAGGAGTATTATGAGTATTATGGGTAAGGGTGAGAGCATGGATCAATACATGGAATTATGATGTTGTAGCCATTACTGAAACTTGGTTGAGAGAGGGGCAAGAATGGGTGACTAATATACCAGGTAAAAGAGAGGGTGGAATTGCTCTACTAATCAGGGACAGTATCACAGCTGCACTCAGAGGAGACATAATGGAGTGGTTCATTTGGGTGGAACTCAAGAAGAGGAAGGGTGCAACATACTGATGGGATTGTACTACACAACCCCTAATAGCCACCCGGACATTGAGGAACAGATATGTAATCAGATTATGGAAATATGTAAAAATGTTGTTGTCATGGGAAATTTCAACTTTCCTAATACAAGCTGGGATCTTCTTAGTGCAAGAGGTTTAGATGGGCAGAATTTGTTAAGGCTATCCAGTGGGTTTCTTAAATCAATATGTGGATAGTCTAACGAGAGGAGGGGCCGTACTGGACTTGGTGTTGGGTAATGAGCCTGGCCAGGTGACTTGACGTTTCAGTGGGTGAACAGTGACTACAACTCCTTAACTTTCAGGATAGCTACAGATAAGGATAAGAATGGTCCTTGTGGGAGAGTTTTAAATTGGAGTAGGGCAAATTACGAGGGCATTAGGCAGGAACTAAGAAGAGTTAATTGGGAACATCTTTCCTCTGGCAAGTCCACATCAGACATGTGGAGGGTGTTTAAAGATCAATTGCATAGAGTACAGGAAAAGTATGTTCCTATAGAAGGAAGGACGGGATTGGAAAGATAAGAGAACCTTGAATGTCCAGAGAGGTGGTGAATTTAGTCAAGAAGAAAAAGGAGAAGTATGTAAAGCTTCAGAAGTTAGAACCAAACTAAGCACATGAATATAAAGAAACCAAAAGAGAACTAAGGGAATTGGGAAAGCCATGAAGGGCCATGAAAAGTCCTTGGCAAGTAGGACTAAGGTGAATCCCAAGGTATTCTATACATACACCAAGAGTAAGAGAATAATGAGGGAGAGTGTGGACCACTCAAGGATAAAGGGAGAAACATTTGCTTGGTTGCTGAGAATGTGAGTGAGGTACTTAATGAGTACTTTGCTTCAGTATTTACCGAGGAAACGGATATAGAGAACCAGGAGATCAGTGCTGAGGGTCTAAATGCACTTAGAAGTACAGGAGGAGAAACTGTTCGGCCTCCTAGTGAATATTAAGGTGGCCTCAGGCTATTGAAGGAGGCAAGAGATGAGAGTGCTCAGCCCTCGACCAGCTTCTTTGTGTCCTCTATAACCATTATGCTGACATTGATGAGAGTAGGGCAGTGGATGTTGTCTACATGGATTTTACAGAGTTCCTCATGCGAGGCTAATCCAGAAGATTAATATGCGCCCTCCATCACCATTTCCTTTATCCTCTCTCACTTCATCTCCTTACCTGCACCTCACCTCCTCCTACTCCCCCTTCTTCCATTACCTTCTACCCTCTCCTAACAGATTCCTCTTTCTCCAGCCCTTTATCTTTCATCAATCAACTTCCAAATTCTTTAATTCACCCCTCCCCCTCCCAGTTTCACCTATCACCTACAACCTTGTACTTCTTCCTCCCCTACCCCAACCTTCTTGCTCTGAATCATCCTTTTCTCTAGTCCTGTTGAAGGGTCTCGGCTCAAAATATCGACTGTTTACTCTTTTCCATAGCTGCTTGGCCTGCTGAGTTCCTCCAGCATTTTGCGTGTTACTTGGATTTTCTTGTGATTATACAATTGTCTGACTTAGAGTAGCGATGGAAAACAAGGTGAGCTGCTCCAAGGTAAATGAAGTGAGTTGCGAATTTCCTTCCATTGTACTAATGAATTATAATATCCCTTGTACAATTTATCTAAATATCCTTCCAATGCAGGACTAAATACTGATCCCCTGATGGTCTTTAAGACCAGCTGAGGAAACATAGCTATGGCTACACATTCCAAGTGAAAAGTGGAGCAATATTTGAATGGAAGCTATTGATTTCACCTGAGAAGCATCAGGGGCATAGTCATTCTGTTTTGTTTAAACAGACAAAAACATTCTATTCTAGCATCAAGGCATCGTGTTACATATTTCTGCCGACCTGGTGCTTCCAACAGCGAAGACCAAAGGAAAGTCTGTCCCGTTCAGTAATTTTTCATTTTCAGCTGACTGATCACAAAATAATTCAGAGTGTGCAGGTGCAATTTGTGAGAGGACAAAGTCGGAACAACCTGGCAGTTGGGGCCAAGAGCTCAGAGGAAGAGCTTATGAGTATGAACGACATACTGTGGCTGCTAATCAACAGATAAATAGTAATGTCAATATTTTCCCATGTGTAACAATAATATTGGCTCCTTGATTTTATACATAAAACACAGGCACCTTCCTTTATTTATATGTAAGCAAACCTATAACCACTCACTTCATTAATAAAAATACGAGCTGGCCTCAGACCTGTAAGTAACAGATTTTTAGTTCTTTATTTGTACATTAACTCTCTCACACAAACAGATCATTAAATGCATATTTACCAAAGCCAAATACATTAAAATCTGCTGTTATTATTTGATTATTTAGAAATCCTGAAAGTTTGGCATGTTTCTCGCCAGGTAAATATTCCTGTGCTTGAAATTCATCTGGGCCCTATTTCTAGCTCTTCTTTTAAGCACACTAAGATTCCATTTCCTGCTGTCCCTTTCAAATCACCAGGACCCATGGCCTGCATTTCTTGGAACTCAGTGAGCCTCAGTTCTTACGTTCCCTTGATGCATGCCAGTTCCTCACTTCCTTTCTTTCCTTGAAATTCAAAAAGAATTCCATTTTCCTCACTCCCGTGAAGCTGATTAGGTTTACTGGAAAGTTTATTGTACTACTGTTTGTTGTACTATTGTCTGACTTAGGAGTAGCGATGGAAAACAATGTGAGCTGCTCCAAGGTAAATGAAGTGAGTTGTGAATTTCCTTCCATTGTACTAATGAATTATAGTATCCCTTGTACATCTAAAAAAAGAGTGACTTACAAGTGTGTTGGGATAGTCGTATTGGAACATCCAATAGTCCATAAAATCTGGCAGTCAAGCACCAACGAAGTGTATTGGGTTAACAGAATTTTACTGTATATTAAAATGAAGAGCTTTCTTCACCAGATGGTGCTATTAGTTAATGCAAATCACAATCCTTGTAGGTTCATCTGACTCAGAACTTGATTTTAAAGCCATGTGATCTTGTGACTGGCACTGTGCCAACAGCACCAGTATAACCAGTTCCAAACTAGCTATGTTTACAGCATTATTCTGCAGAAGCTGAATGTTTCATGACCTTTAAATTATCTCAAAATAACAAACAAAGAGTTTTAACAAAAATAACAGGTATCAACAGTACAAAAGAACTGGATGCTCAGACAGTTGCTCAAGTCTTTTAAGGACAACTAAACGAATATCTGTTGACCATTGCCGTATGTGTCAGATAACTACTTGTGATGGCCTGTAGAGATTTAAATGGATTACTGGAATCTAAATATTTAAAGTCTAAAATCAGTTTTGAACTGCTCATTTTATCAAAAGTGGTAATTGTCTTTGACTTAAGAAAAATCAAGCCCAATTCAATGAATATTGGAACAGAAAAAGCTAAAGAATCACCTTCCCTTAACCACAGGCCAATTCTTCTGTGATACTCTATTCTTTAAACTCTTCTCTTTCTGGAAACACATATAAGAGGGCTATAGGCCAAAGAATGCACAAATGTGAGCACATTGTTTAGCATGGATACGTTGGGCTTGTAGTAACCACAGAAATGTCAAGTATCCCATTAGGCTCAGGGAGGACACTTTGCTGACTAGAAAGAGACGCTGGAAATCTAGAGCAAAGGAAGCACAGTGAGAGAACACCTCTCGATTCTTCAGATGTTTCCCTTTCCTAAGCACCTTCGCCTAAACAATAGCAACTACATTCCCTTCTGGTCCTTGACATTCTCGAATTTTTGGCATACTGCTAGTGTCTTCCACAGCGAGAACTAACACAAAATACTTATTAAGCTCATCTGCCATTTCTTTGTCACCCATTACTATCTCTCTAGCATCATTGTCCAGCGGTCCGATATCCACAACTTGTCTCTCTTTTACACGTCATACAATATATATAAAAAACTTCTGGTATCGTCTTTTATATTATTGGCTAGCTTACCTTCATATTTCATCTTTTCCCTCCTTATAGCTTTTTCTTCCCAGTAATTTTTGCTTTATTATATGCCCTCTCTTTTGCTTTTATGTTGTATTTGCCTTCCTTTGCCACCCATAATCGCCTCATTCTCCCTTTAGAATACTTCTTCATCTTTGGGATGTACAGTATCTATCCTGCACCTTCCGAATTCCCCACAGAAACTCCAGCCATTACTGTTCTGCCATCATCCCTGCTCATGTCCCCTTCCAATCAACTTTGGTCAGCTCCTCTCTGATGCCTCTATAATTCCTTTTACTACACTATAAAACTGATACATCTGACTCTATCTTCTCCCTCTCAAAGTGCAGGGTGAATTCTATCATGATCACTGTCTCCGAAGGGTTCCTTTACCTTAAGCTCCCTAATCAAATCGAATTCCCCCAATCCAAAAATGCCTTTCCCATAGTGGGTCCAACCACAAGCTATCTTGTAGGCACTCTACAAATTCCCTCTTTTGGGATCCAGCACCAACCTGTTGTCCCAATCTATCTTCATATTGAAATCCCCGGTGATTATTGTAACATTGCCCTTATTACATATCTGTTCTGTCTGCCATTGTAATTTAAATGCCACATCCTGGCTAATATTTGGATGTCTGTATATTAATCCCTTCAGGATATTTTTACCCTTGCAGTTTCTTAAATCTATTCACAAGGATCCTACATCTTCGGATCCTATGTCACCTCTTTCTAAGGATTTGATTTTATTTTTTACCCACCCCCTCTGCCTACCTGCCTGTCCTTTTGATACATTGAGTATCCTTGAAAGTTAAGCTCCCATCCACGACTCAGTGATGCCCACAATGTTATACCTGAAAATCCTAACTGCGCTACAAGACTATCTACCATTTTCTGCATACTGCATGAATTCAAATATACCATCATCAGTACTGCATTCATCACCACACTTTTCAATTTTGGGCACATGTTACACTCTAAATCATCCCACTGACTGCAATTTTGCTCTATTATCTGCCTGTCATTCCTCAAGTACAAGTCATACCTTTCCTAGAAGAAATCCAAATGATCCAGAAATTTTAAACCCTGCCCCCTGTATTACTCCCTCAGCCATTCATTCATCTGTACTATCATCCTATTTCTGCCCTGATTAGCACGAAGTACTGGAAGTAATGCAGAAATCACTACCTTGGAGATCCTTCTCTTCTGCCTCTTTTCTAACTTCTTATACTCACTGTGCAGGACCTCTTCCCCCTTTCTACCCACGTCATTTAATGCTGTGTGCACCATGACCTCTGACTGCTCACCCTCCCGCTTCAGAATTTTCTGCCTCAACTCTAAGACATCCTGGACCCTAGCAACTGAGATGCAACATACCATCCTGTCTTCTCATTCCTCTAACTATTGAGTCTCCTATTACCATTACCCTGTCTGACTTTACCCTTCCCAGCAGAGCCTCAGAGCCAGCCACAGTCCGCTGACACTGCTGTGCTCTGATAGGTCATTCCCACCAACAGTATCCAAAGGAGTATACTTGTAGCTGAGGGAATATTTGGAAGGTATGTAAATAAATGTATAAAAAGTTGCTTTGCTTTCTGGATAATCAAGAACCAGAGGACCTGGGTTAAGGTGAGAAGGGAAAGATTTATCAGGAACTTGAGGGACAATCTCTTCATATAATCTATAATGATCTGCCAGAGGAAGTAGCTGATGCAGATTAAATAACAACTTTTAAATGACAGTTGGACAGTATATGGATTGGAAAAGTTTTGGAGGTTATGGGCTAAATCCTAGCAAATGGGGGTAACTTGGATCGAACATGTTGAATAGCAGGGACCAGTTGATCAGAAGGGCCTGTTTTCATGCTATAAAAACCTATGACAAGCACCAATGACTTCAGAGACCAGCTACTGAAGAAACCCTAAATCAGGTAACAGAAGAACTGGGTGAGATCAAACCCTGCCAGGGGTTGGCAGGAGTGTATAATATCTGAATGCAGGTAGTGTGTTTTGGAAGCTATGAAAGTAATTAAAACAGTTGTGAAATTCAAGTCCTAATGGGTCTTCTTATTTCTATGTAATAAGTCTCGAAGTTGCATGACTAATAGTGAATAATCTAATATTGTTGTTAGGCAACAAACAGTGTGTTCTATCATGTGCTGCAGTTAATTAGCAACAGCCAAAGGGCCTACTTCCATGCTGAATAATCCCATCAACAATGAACTTGAATGTCTCTTAACATAGTTATACTGCCTTTAACATTTATCATGACAAACTATTGATGCAGAGAGCCTGCCGGTGAGTCACCAATGACACCAGCCTTTAACTGGTTACCAAAAGCAGGCAAATGCTTGATAAAGGCGGCTTATTGTTCAATTTTGATGTAGAGGATCCATCTGTTAAACTGTTAGCATACACAGCCCTCTGATCACTATTAGTACAAGGAGACCATGATCGTGGTCAATACATGAGCCCACTGGTCAAGTCACTGGTGCAGACAGTTCCCTGGACACTGCAGATATATAACAGCAGCCTGCTCTCTCAGACACGTGCATTAATTCTAGTGAATGGAAGAAAGAAAGAAAGTAGAAAAATCGACAGAACATTCAACCACATGACCTGCTAAAGCCGGCTGGTGGTGTAGTGGCATCTGCACCTGACTTCGAGGTGAGTATTTACAGGTTTGAACCCTGCTGGCTCCTTACGCACTTTCCATTTGTGCTGGGTTGAGCGTTAAGCTAGCAACTTGGTCTCATTAAAAAAAAGACAAAATGCTAAGGTTGTTGCCCAATGCGCGGTGAGGAGGAATAACGTGACCTGCTGAGGAGACTGGTTTTACTGAGCGAGCACCCCGAAGTATTCACGAGAGGATGACTGCCCCCAATGATCACTTCTGGCTGCAAAGAGCTGCACAACATTTGGAGGTGCGGTAGCTGTTGTGTTGGCACGATCTTGCCTCATGGGCTATCAATGAACCAAAGCTGACAGCTTGTAACTGGTTAATTATGCAGGTGCAACAGCAAGTTCACAAAGAGTTAAGGACAGCAGCTGTGACCATGACTGCACTGATTTCACATAATTGCTGTTTCATTTAGATGTTTTTAAACTAAGAACAAAAATTGCAGTATTGCAGCAATAACACACTTCCTGTGAGGCTGCTGTCAGTGGCACGATGACTTCACAACAACAAATGTAATATGAGAGGTAAACAACCTTTCAATGTTCAAATATCATCTGCCATTTAAAATTTAAAAATAAAATCACAATACTCAAGGGACACCATTTACTGAACATTATCTCAGTTCTCTGGAAAGTCTTTGTACCATTTTCTGAATATGATGTAAATCCTGACATTCCACTGCGTGATCATGGATTAATTACATTGCCCAAAATTAAAATACTTCCTGGTAATAATACTATTCAGGTAAAGCCAGTTCTCATACTAGATTTACCAGTAAAATATTTATTTGTTTGTAGTCAGTGTAAGTGAAGAGATTTAACCACTTAAATCGCTAATAACATGCTCATATAATTTTCTCCCTGGTGGGATAACATTTTCCCATGGGTTTGCAGCAAAGCAATTGGCTATATCAGAAATGAGGCCAAGCAAGCAAGGGAGACAACAGTAATATCGACAACATCGAATGAATGATCACAATTCACTATCTTTCAGTGTGATGTTTATCATTACAAAGAATCAAACCTAGGGAACTGCCTTAAGTAATAACTCCAATATATAACCTTAACAATGGTGATCAAAAAGGAATTTACCAACTCTTCTACTACAATGTCAGTTCAGCAATTACATGCCTCATCCGATGTGGCACTGAGCCCTGGGCCCAGAATCTAAATTGGAACAGCTATAGAGAGCCCCTTGACCCTGTATTCTCACATTAGGAGTGTAAGTAAGCATACTCCAATTTGTTGGAAAGTGTTTGCACCTACTTGTTGGGGCAAGATATCTGTGCATGTGTGTTCTCTAACTCCATCTGCAAGTTTGCAGATGATACCACCATAATGGGCCGTATCTCAAATAAAGATGAATCGGAGTACAGGAAGGAGGTAGAGAGCATGGTATCATGACAACAACTTTGTCCTCAATGTCAGCAAACCAAAAGAGATAATCATTGACTTCATGAAGAGGGGTAATGCACATGCTCCTGTCCACATCAAAGGATGGAGCTGAAAGGATTGAAAGTTTCAAGTTCCTAGGAGTGAACATCACCAATAGTCAAGTCTTGGTCCATGTTGTCATCAAAGTGAAAAAAGCTCACCAATGCCTCTACTTCCTCAAGAAGCTAAAAATAATTTGCTATGTCCCCATCAACTAACCAATTTTTATCAATGCACTATACAAGGCGTCTTATCTGGATGCATCATGGCTTGGTATGGGAATTGCTCTGCTCACGACCACATGAAACTGCAGAGAGTTGTTGACACAGCTCAGCACGTCACAGAAACTAGCCTCATCTTTATGGACTCCATGAGAGCCGAAATCAGATATTTTATTTAAATCACTGACATATGTCGTGAAATTTGCAGTTTTGCAGCCGTAGTACACTGCAATAATAAATAAATAACATATACATATATACATTCACAGATACATAAAGAATTACTTGTCCATACTTCAGTGAAACAGCCTGCATAACCTCACCCACCTCTCTTCTCTTTGAGAGAACATACCACCAACTCAAGGATAGCTTCCACCATGTTGTTATAAGAGTAGTGAAGGGTTCCCTAGTACAAGATGGACTCTTGACCCTACAAATTTACTACTTATGGTACGTTTTATATTTTATTTGGCACATATTACAAAAACAAACCGTTCCAATACCAACAGGGTAAGGGATCAAGAGGATGAATGAGAAATGAATGAATGACAATGCATATGAGATAGACCAGCATCTTAACACTCAGTGAGTACTTGCCCCATCAGTGGGCAGTTGTGACATCTGGAATTATAATTGACTAAAATTAATACATTCATGTCCACAGAGAGGAACAAAATGACACAGAGAATTTGCTAAAATCTGTACGTTTTTGCAACTCCTCTAGGAAGTGCCGACTGCCAAAACAATGGTATGTATTTATTTATTGGGATACAGAGCAGAATAAGACCCTCCGGGCCACCCGCCCAGTAATCCCGATTTAATCCCAGCCTAATCACAGGACTATTTACAATGACCAATTAAGCTATCAACTGTGGACTGTGGGAGATAACTGGAGCACTCAGAGCCGTCATGGGCAGAATGCACTAACTCCTAACAGGTAGCAGTGAGAATTGATCCCAGGTCGCCTGTACTGTAAAGCGTTGTACTAACCACTACACTACCTTGCTCCCAGGAGTTTTGTGGCAGCTCCCTTAAAAGCTCCACATTTTGTACATAACCTCAGCCCACGCACATAATTACAAATCCCATCTTAGCTTCACCCACTATCTAGTATAGCTCAGCTTTTTAAAAAAAATCAGTGGTACACTCTCCACTCTCCTCTCTGACAAAGGATTGAGATAGACAACATTATGAAGAAAATTCTGAGCATTATGGGCTGGCTCCACTCAAAACCTCCTGAGGGGTGTAATTTTTAGAAATGTTGTTCTGTGACTAAGTGCTTTGATGTATAGTGATGAAAATGTCAACAAACAGTTCTAGGAATAGGCATACAAGAATTAAAATCAGAATGGAAAAATAAATGCAGATGCTGGCAACCTGAAGTAAAAACAAAATAGAACTATTCAGCCGTCCAGACACTATACGTAGAGGGGGATATAAATTTATAATGTTTCCATCATGACTATTCATTACAATTCAGTTGAAAAGCTATGAATGTGGAATTTCTCTCTCCACTGACACTGCTTGACTTGCTGATTATTTACATTCTTTTTTGATCTGATTAGATATTTCATATCAAAGAAACTTTGTTGGAACTATGAAAAATGAGAAATCAGGTATGCTCCCTCTAGTCTTTCACTGCAACTTAAAATGAAGAGATTATCTACAATAGAATGGAGACAAGAAAAATTACAAGGCACATGTAGGGATGCCGCCTGCTGAGCAAGGATAAGGGCTTGTTAATCAGAAATGAATCCATCTGAGGAGATGTAAATATAAGGAGATAACAGAAAGCTGTGTAAAGATTTAAAAATGTAAGAGTTATGAAATTCCAAATTCTGCAGATGTTAAAATGCCAAAATATAAACAGAGAATTGTGGAACTGCTCAACAAATCAGGCAGCACTCGTAGAGAGAGAAAAACAAACTTAGCATCACATGCTGATGACGTTACATCAGTACCTGCCAAATGACAGCATAATCTGAACAGCTGGTTGTATGAAATTGTTGAATTATAGAGTCATACAGTTACCTAGTGGAGAAACAGATCCTTCGGCCAAATGCATCCACGTCAACCATGATGTCAATCTGAGCTAGTCAATTTGCTTTCATTTACCCCATATACCTCCAAACGTTTTTCTATCTGTGTGTCTGTCTTTTAAACATTATAATTGTACCCAGCTCAACAGCTTCCTTTGGCAGTTCACTCTATATACCCATTACCTTCTGTGTGAAAGAGTTGCCCCTTAGTTTGCCACATTGATAGATGAGAAGCAGTTCCCTGAGTTTATATTGGGCATTGTTGGAGCAGCACTAAAAGCAGAGGTCAGAGTAACTTAAAATATAATTGTGGATTATTCAAATTTCCTGACTGCCATAGGTTTCTGAAGCCATTTTTATCTTTACCTGGATAGCATTTGCACAGGCTTATACAGTGGTATTCTTATCTGTAATATATATGATCATGTTAAAACAAAGGTGAAAAAAGGTTACCGTAGATTTCGCACTACAGAGCGCACCTGATTAAAAGCCGCTGGCTCTAATTTTAGAAAGAAAATCAATTTTGTACTTGTACAAGCCGCACCGGATTTTCGGCCGCAGGTGTCCCACGTTGTAATATGAGATATTTACACAGAAAGATATTACACGTGAGGATTTTTTAACTTTTAATTAAATCCATATGGTAACATAAACAAATACATATTGCAAATGCTTTTTTTTGAACCGTGCCTGTAACACGGCTACTTTTAAATATACGTTGCGTATACTTTTTTACTGAACAACATTCCAATATCTCCTAACGACTGGTAAAAAATATATATACTGCAGCCTACCAGGAAAAGTTATTGATCGCCTTTAACTTAAAAGCAGCGTTCGCTCAGATCTAATGCCGCTCGCGTAATGCGCTCGCCCCCCTCCTTCCCGTTTATCGCAAACCGGTATTTTTCCCACAAGACGCGGCGAAACCGGGTGTGACTTCATAGCATCCCGCGATGTAGTACAGAAAACAAATATAGTTAAAACACTTCTAACTTTAACTAGAAAATGAATTACTAAGCGAAAATATTATAAACTAAATAACTGCCATAAAGGCAGCACAATGCTTTTCTTCGAGTGTTTTCCATGTTGATGAGGGTGAGTACAAATGACTGATTTACAATAATTTAATTGTGAAAGTGCGCTTGATTTATCGTACAATTTCATTGGACCTCTGTGAACTACTCATCAATTTTATTGGTCTACTGTTACGAGGCAAAATGTTTTTGGCGGCATGAAAACAAATCATGTATTAGCCGCACCGTAGTAAAGGCCGCAGTGTTCAAAGCTGTTCAAAATGTGGGGAAAAAGTAGCGGCTTATAATCCGACATCTACGGTAAGTTAAAAGTTAAACCTTGAAAATATAGCTTTAACAATGGTCAAAGCTTTATTCAGCTACTTCAGGGACAAGGCTTCAATAGTCCATCATCAGAAATGGATGTGCCAGGGACTTCAATCAAGCTAGCATGAAGAAATCTTTACCCAACTAACATCAGCACATCACCTGCAACACCAGAACACTCAACACACTTGACCATTGCCACACTACCATCAAGAATGCCTTCAATCCCTCAACCTAATTTCAGTTAATGTGATCATCTGGCTATCCTCCTTCTACCTGTATAGACTAAGGAGCAAGGCACCAGAGTAAAGATCAACAAGGTGGCAGTCATGGGAGGCAGAAGAGTGGCTACGGGATTATTTCGAGTTGGTGGACTAGACCATGATCAAGGATTTATCCCGAGGATCTGAATGAATACACCACGATTGACATGAACTTTATAAAGATACTCATAGATGAGTACGTATCCACATTCTCCCCCCATGACCACGTGGGTTTCCTTCAGGTGGTCCAGTTTCCTCTCACATTCTGAAGATGTACAGATTTCGGTTAGTAACTTGTGGGCATTCTATGCTGGCACTGGAAGTATAGCAATACCCGTAGACTGTCCCCAGCAAATCCTCAGAGTGTGATGGTCAATGACACAAATGACGGATTTCACAGTATGTTCAATGTACATATAACAAATAGTTAATTTTCATCTTCATCTTTAATCTTTATAGAAATGCTATCAGTTGTACATGAAACCTCCATATCTGTGTGAAATTCAGGACTCTAGCAGAAATGCTGAAGTCCCAAACTTCTGCACATCAGGGATTTTTTGGTTTGCACTTTAAAACTGAACACTTCATAAAATCCAGCAAATGGACTGTGAACTTCCAAAGCTTTTCTGCATTTACAATGGCAGATATGCCTGCTGTTCCTGAGGCAGTAAATTGATTCATTTGGATGCCAAGGCTGTGGAGAATGCCATGCCTAAAATAATTTGCATTTCACAGAATGATTACAGGAAGAAATTTATACTGTCTTCAATGAAGAACAATTCAGCTGGAAACTCCTAACCCTCATCCCAAATTCCAAACAAATTATTTCTTTACCAGATCTCTTTTCAGTACAATTAAGGTAACCTCCACTGCTTCTCCTGGCAGTGCACTCCAGATTGTAACTGTTGACTGCATTAAGTAATCGATCCTCATACCACTTTCAGTTCTCTTGCCAACCTTTCTGCCAATGACAATATTTTCCTCTTATCCATCTCTATTTATACCTTTATCAGACCCCTTTGAAACCTTCTTTGTTTCATGAACCACTGTCAGTACAATCAATCTACAAAACTGAAGCCCTGGAATGATCTAAATAAACCTCTTCTTGCACCATCGCTCAAACCATTACAACTTTATTAAAGTGTGAAACCCAGAACTATACAAAATAGTCTAGTTGTGGCCAAATAGATATTTCGGGGAGGTTCATTCCTAACTCTTCTACTATGTGCCTCTTTTTTTAAAACCCAGATTCTTGCATGTTGTACTTAACTGTTTTCTCAACCTGTCTTGCCATTTCAACAGACTATGTAGGTATACTCCAGGGCTCATTTCTTGTGCTTGTTTGGAAATTCTGCCCAATGGTTTATATTATCACTTCTTTTTCTTCAACATTCTAGACTCCTCCTCAACAGTATGTCACCTATGCATCCACCTGTTCATGTCTCCCTGATCCCCTCGCAGTTCACTAACTCCAAATTTCATGTCATCTGAAAATTTGGACATTATGTCTCTCTATCCAAGTATAATTCATTAATATGCATTACAAAGAAGTTCTGATCCCAGTCCTAAACCTAAAGGACCGACCAAGAGTCAGATAAACAACTTTTCATGCATATTTTCTGTTTCCTGATATTTATTCGATTGTCGTTCATGCAGCTGCAACCATAGCTTCAAACCTGATGACAAGCTTCCTATATGGCACATTATCAAATATCTTTTTGGAAGCCCATCTGTACCATATATTATATTTTCCTCCTCAAATCTCAGTCATTTTATTCCTATACCTTTTCTCAAAAGGGACTCCCCCCCCTTAACTCCAATACATTTGAAAAATTATGGCCAAGGTCTCTTCAATTTCCTCCCTCATTCGCGATAGGAACCTGGGATATATTCAACACAAGACTATTTATCTAATTTAAGTGCAGTAAACTTCTATCAATTTTTAGTCCAACATGTGAATTACATGTTCTTTTGCTGGGAATCCAGCAGCACATCCTACCTTGGTGCAGGGTGATGTGAAATATTAATTTAATAATTCAGCCTCCTTGAGCATATTTCCATTTTGGCCTCTGTTCAGTCCCAGCATTCCCTGTACAACCTGTTTCCTGTTCCCATGCCTATAGACATTTTTGCATTCACGTATATTTGAGACAAAGTTTACACAGCTTATAAAGACTTTTGTCCACCATTTTAGAGGACTGTACTTTAAAAGATGCAGCTATTTGGCTCTTTTGAAAGCTTTCTACTTAAACCCCACTCATTCATTCTGTCTTCAGAATCTTGCAATCCCTTCTTACACCGCCTCTTCCTGCATAATGTTCCTATGGCTAGTGCCAACTGTATTAGCTGATAGATTTATTCAAGGTCAGACTGAATTGCAATTTTTGCAAACCTCCTCTTTTGGTATCAACAATAAAGTCTAACATTTTCATTATAATAAATGTTTCAATCACCAGTATGCAGCCATCAATGGCCCAAACATGCACTCAAGACTCAAACTGTGACCTTCCATGCAGATTCAAGTTTTATTTCAAGGTGCAGCGGCGTCTCCCCAGAAGTAGATGCATTTGATGTAGACCAGAATCACAATTATTACGTTCCTTAATTGAATCAATATCACCTGCCTTACACTACCAAATTCAAAACCTGATGCATTGTTTCACATTTTTTTATTTTTAAATGTCCAGTTTAAAAAAAAGCAAAGGAAGTATCTGTAAAGAGTTTAAAGTGGATGCTGAAGTCCATACTAATGCAAGTTTCCATGACATTGTAAATGAGAGCACTCAGGTACGTGGTGGAAAGAATTCCTCTGCATGTTGTAGTCATTGTACCTTGACTCAAACGGAATACAAATACAGTGGAAATAATCTCGATTCTCAGGCCTACTCCTGTAATAACACTAATCTGTCAGAACTGCTCTTATTCTGGAAGTCAGAAAGGAGGGCTGATTTAAAACCACTTCGACACTCACCATTTAAGCAGCAAAGCTGGGGTTCTCTCCTTACCTGAGCTTTGTGATCCTGATTTCTGGATAACAGATGAACTTTGAGCTTTGCTGACTGCCTGTGCAGGCTGAGCAACAATGGTTCCGCTTGTTCCGCTCACTACAGCCTTTGCCACACCTTGAGCCACAATCTGTTTCTGTCCAACCGTCCGAGCAACTGTGGTGCCCGGTTTGGCAACAATTATCTGGCCACCACTCAGTGCCACTGCCTGCTTCACCACTGGCTGCAAGGCTGAACCGACTGGAATCCCAACCACCTGTGGGTGAGAAATAGACACTCTGAGTTACATACACCATTTGCAACCACACAAAAACAAAAATCTACCATCACAGCAATAACTAATAAATCCAACTAAAAATTCTCTGCCCCAAAGAGTGCTAACAAATGCATTAGTTATGGCAGATGGACAGATGCCTAGTGTTCACAATGCCGCTAGTTTCACAGTAAATATGCAAAGAGATTCTAAATTGGAGAAAGGCCAATTCTGATGGTATCAGAAATGATCTGGCAAGTGTGGATTTGAACAGGCTGCTGGCAAAGGTGTACTTGTTAAGTGGAAGGCCTTCAAAAATGAAATTTTGAGACTACAAAGTTTATATATGCCTATCAGAATAAAAGTTGAAGATAACAAGTATAGGAAACATTGGTTTTCAAGAGATAGTGAGGCTGGTTAGAAGAAAAAGGAGATGCATAGCAGGTATAGGCAGGTAGGAACAAATAAGGTGCTTATGGAGTATAAGAAATGCAAGAAACGGTTAAGAAAGAAATCAGGAGGGCTAAAAGAAGGCATGCAGTTGCCCTAGCAGACAAAGTGAAGGATGGGATTCTACAGATATGCCAAGAGCAAAAGGATTGCGAAGGACAAAATCTTCATCTGGAAGATTATAATGGTAATCTATGTGTGGAGCCAAAACAGATAGAAGAGATCTTAAATACATTTTTTGCATGTGTATTTACTCAAGAAAGACACAGGGTCTACAGAAGTGAGGCAAAGCAGCATCAACTTCATGGACCTCATACAGATTACAGAGAAGGAGGTGTTTGCTGCCCTGAAGCAGATCAGGGTGGATAAATCCTCAGGGCCTGACAAGGTTTTCAACTGGAACCTAGGGGAAGTAAGTGTAGAAATGGCTGGGGCCCCGGCAGAGATATTTAAATCATCCTTAGTGACGGGAAAGGTACCAGAGGCTTGGAAGATAGCCAATGTTGTTCCACTGTTTAAGAAAAGCTCTAACATAAACCAGGAAGTTATAGGCCAGTGAGTCTGCCATCCGTTGTAGTTAAGTTATTGGAAGTTATTCTAAGTATATATACTACTTGGATAGACACAAACTGATTAAGGATAGCCAGCATGCCTTTGTGCATGGTAGGTTATGTCTAACCAATCTTATATTTTTTTTGAGGAAGTTACCAGGAAAGTGGATGAAGGTAAGGCAGTGGATGTTGTCTACATGGACTTTAGCAAGGCATTTCACAAGGTCCCACATGGGAGGTTGGTCAAGAACGTTCAGTTGTTCAGCATTCAAGGTGTGGTAGTAAACTGGATCAGACATTGACTTTGTGGGAGAAAACAGAGAGTGCTAGTAGATGGCTGTCTCTCTAACTGGAGGGCTGTGACTAGCGGTGTGCCACAGGGATCGGTGCTGGGTCCTTTGTTGTTTATTATCTACATCAATGATCTGGATGGTAAAGTGGTTAACTGAATCAGCAGATTTGTAGATGGCACCAAGATTGGGGGTGTAGTGGACAGCAAGGAAGGCTATCATGGCTCGCAGAAGGTGGAAAAATGGGCTGAAAACTGGCAAATGGAACTTAATGCAGACAAGTCCGAGGTGTTGCATCTACCACAGTAGGTCTTACACAGTGAACGGCAGATCAGTGAAGAGTGTGGCAGAACAAAGAGAACTGGGATTACAAGTCCATAATTCTATGAAAGTAAAACTTTTGGCACATTGGCCTTCATAAGACAAAGTATTGAGTACAGGAGGTGGGATGTTATGTTGAGGTTGTATAAGACATTGGTGAGGCATAATTTGGAGTACTGTGTGCTGTTTTGGTCATCTACCTACAGGAAAGATATAAATAAGGTTGAAAGCATACAGTGAAAATTTACAAGGTTGTTGCCAGTTCTGGAGGACCTGTGTTATAATATTGAATAGGTTAGGACTTAAAATGTAGAAGATTGAGAAGAGATTTAATAGAGGAATACAAAATAATGAGGGGTATAGATAGGGTAAATGCAAACAGGCTTTTTCCACTGAAGTTGGGAGGGACTCCAACGAGAGGTTATGGGTTAAGGATGAAATTGTGAGAAGTTTAAGGGAGACGTGAGCAGAAACTTCTTTGCTCAGAGGGTTGTAAGAGTGTGGAATGAGCTGCCAGCACAAGTGAGCTCAATTTCAACACTTAAGCGAAGTTTGGATAGGTACGTGAATAGTAGGGGTATGGAAGGCTATGGTCCCGGTACAGGTCGATGGGAGTAGGCAGCTTAAGTGGTTCTGCATGGATTAGATGGGTCAAAGAGCCTGTTTCTGTGCTGTACTTTTCAATTACTCTAAAGCTAAATGAAGGGCTGTGGGAAGGCTCATATCGGGCTTAAGTACTGGTATGGAACAGGTACGTTGAAAGGGCTCCTCCCTGTTGTTTAATTTGTACATAATTTTCTCTGTAAACTGTAAATCTTTTCAATCAAGGAACTAAAGATGCTGAAGCACAATTGGATGATTTACTTCTGTATAGATTCTTGCTAGGCAAGGGCATCAAGGGTGGGGTCCAAAGACTACTGCTGTTTAAGTGTAAATTAACTGATATAAATTGAATTGCAAACAGACTCAAAGGGGTATATAGCTCTCTACTATTCCAACTATTCCTAAGCCAAATCATACTATTCTGCAATGAGAACTTATACTGGATAGATAGCTAAAGAGTATGTGTATAAAATGTAAAAGAAAACAACTAAGTTAAATGTACTACTCATCACAGGAGCCACTGACTGAATTGTGGCCCTTCAGAAACAGGACTAGATGAACTTAAGCAGTACACACAAAATGCTGGAGGAACTCAGCAGGTCAGGCAGCGTCTATGGAAATGAATAAACAGTCGATGTTTTGGGCCAAGACCGTTCTTCAGGGCTCAGTTAATTTATCCTGGCAATAAAAATTTCTCTGATTCTATAATGAGTTCCTAAAAGTGAAAAAATCTCAAATTCTCATGTTAATAAAGGAGTGATGTCATTATTGGTAACAGCGAATACTGCTGCTTTGTTCTTTGACCTGCGGGTTGGACATGAGTTATCTAGTGTGGCAGAGCCATTCTTTTTCCATTGATTTTCTTGACTCTTAACAAATTGAGAATTTAAAAGATTCATAATTTTAAAAACTGCAACAGACAGAATATAAGGTTGGGAGGAAAGTCATGCGTACACTTCCACTTCTTTATCTTTTGTTAATATGCTTTAATTTCTCCTCTGCTCATAACTGGCCAAACTTCAGGAAGATAGCAGAAGAACGACAAACAGCCAAAGGGACTCCCACGTTCGAGAAAGGGAAAAGGCAGAAAGCTGTGAAATACAAGCAGTTAGTTTAACGGATTTTATTGGCAAGATACTAGAGTCAATGACCAAAGAGCAAACAGCTAAATATTTAAGAAAACTGAATATAACTAAGCCTAGTCAACATGGCTTTTGAAAGGTAAACCACGTTTGCCAAATTTGTCAGGATTCTTTGAGAAAGTTGATAGGAAGAACCTGTGTTTACATTTCCAAAAGGCATTTGACAAGGTGCCATATCAAAGGCTAACACATCAACTAACAGCCCATGATATTGGAGGAAGCAGTTGAAAACTGGCTATCTCATAGAAAACAGAGATTTGGAATAAATGGGTCATTTTAAAATGGAAGGGTGTAACCAGTGGAGTACTGAAGGATCGGTTTTTGGCCTGCAATTGTTCACCAATTATATTAATGACCTGCAGGAAGAAACAGTGTGCAAGGATTCCAAATTTTTCATATCATTGTTGTCATCATTGCTGATGATATGAAAATAGGTGAAAGGGCAATGATACTGTGATTCTACAACAGGATATAGATAGACTGAGTGAGTATGTAAAAAACTGGCAGATGGAGTAATGCAATAGCATTTTGGTCTTCACTGTAAAGTGGTTGCAGTTTAAAACTAGGGAGCTCTTATCATACCTGGAATACAGTACACATTTTGGGTTCACGTAACTAAAAATATACAGCAACTTTGGAGGCGGTGAAGAGGAGATTCTCCAATTGCGAGAGTCGTGCTACTAAGAGAGGCCAATTTGTTTGGATCTGTATTATTGTTTAGAAAATGAAAAGTGACCTAATTTAAACACATCCTAATCAGAGGGGGTGTGACATTTTCATTAGGTGGGGGTATCTCAAATAAGTGGACATAGTTAAAACTATACATGTAGAAACTCCTTCTTCCAGAGAGGTGAATCCCTGGTATTCTTTGCCGCTGGCGATGAAAGCAGGATCATTAGAAGTTGGAGAAATATATGATAGATCAAGGAACAGAGGGATAAGGAAAATATCATAAGGAAATAACACAAGAGGAGTGAGGCCAGTGTAATTCAATGGCAGGGTAGCTTCCTCCTGCTCCTATTTTCTTGTGGTCATTCCTGATAGAGAGTCATGGATATCATTTATGTAACAGAAAATATCAACAAGGCCATTGACTATAGGACACATCACAACTGAGTTTGATCTTATCCTCACTACAAGTTTTAATGAAGTGTGGGAAAATCATTAGATTGCACTCCGGAGTGGAAATCATGATCTGAAGAAATGCATGGGATGCATTAAATTACAATCAAACGGTCTTCAACAATCAAACTCTAATAATTACCCTTAGCCATAACTACAGGTCATTCTGAAAAGACTACAAATAGGGATAAACTAAAATGGAAGAGTGTTTGAGTGTGGTGAGGTGAAAGGCAAAGGTTGAATGGAGTGTATCTACCCAAATGAATGCTGATGCTACTGTTTTATTACTGTTCTCATTTACAAGTGCCTATTGTTCAGAGCAAGATAATACTCCAAGCTCAATGTGTGTGCAAGGAATATTATTTTGTTCTAAATAATAGGCATTTGTACACAATTGGCATTTAAGGAACTGATTCTCAAGAGTTTTAACACTCATTTGGATAGCTGGGTGATAAACAACTTTTATTCTCGCCATATCTAACAATCTCACAGCCACTCCACTGCCTCCAAGGGCATACCTTAGTCTGGGTGGCTCCTGCTCCAATGCTGCTGCTTTGTTTCTGTGGGGAGACAGCAATCACCTGGCCACCCTTCACAGTCACAAACTGCTGCACAGCCTGCTGTGCAGGCCCAGTTGAGACCCCCGACTGCTGTGTCACTGCTTCTTGCTCTTGTTTGATGATAACCTAGAAAAGACACAAAACCCTTCATTGTGAAGTACTACATCACACCACAGCAAGAAAGAACAAAATGAAGAATATACTTTGACCATTGAAAATATCTTCTCGCGAAACATTCAAACTTTACAAGTGTGCAAGTTTTTCACCACCAATGTAGACTTTGCATTCAATCACAATGTTAAAGTATCAGGAATCACTCCTAACTGTTGAGCTAATGATCAATATAAGCCAAAATCAGTTCAACTTCTGTGGTTCATCTGTTAAATACTAGACAGACGACTGATCAACAAGAATAGAAACAGGCTATTTTACATTTATTCTCATATAATAAGTAAGATTAATAAGAAACCTTTTAATTAAGGATCCCTTAGTGAGCAACATCCACAATATGATAGAATGCAATTACTACAATAAATACCATGAGTCCAAAACCAGTGCCTTGAACTTTAATAAGCAGTTGCAAAGTTAGAAGATTTGGCTATTCTGAATAGGGAAACAGGAAAAGATTGAGCAGTGCCTTACACTTAAGCAGCCATTTAATAATGCTCTGCAGAAATTTATCCCAGTTAGAAAGATATTTATTGAAATAAATGACCCATGTACAGTTAACAAAGGAGGTCAAGGAAAATATTAAAACAAAACAAAATGTATAAAGTGAAATGAACAGTTAGACCAGTTTTAGGAAACCAGAGCAAAAGATTGAAAGTATGAGAAAAATTTGGGAAGATAAAGAAAGTAAACAACAAGAGCCCCCATGGATATACAAAGAAAGGAGGTCTGGGACTTCCATAGGACATCAGAAATTAATAGGAGGAAACAAGGGAATGGTAGATAATTTAACCTAATATTTAGAACATAAAACAGTAGAGGCCCTTTGGCCCGTGACAGTGTCGGGTTTTAAACAACTGGCATTTAAGGTGCTGATTCTCAAGAGTTTTAACACTCATTTGGAAAACAACTTTTATTCTTGCCATGTCTAGCAATCATTATCTCAAGAGTCAGCTCTTAGTCACTCCATTGCCTCCAAGAACATACCCGTCCCCAGTGGAACTCCACAAGGGTCTCTTCTGGGACCCCTGTACTTGGTGATTTTTATAAACGACTTAGACAAAGAAGTGGAAGGGTGGGTTAGTAAGTTGGCAGATGATACAATGGTTGATGGTGTTGTGGTCAGTGTAGAAGGTTTTCGAAGGTTACAACAGGATATTGATAGAATGCTGAACTGGGCTGAGAAGTGGCAGATGGAGTTCAAAACAGAAAAGTGTGAAGTAATTCATCTTGGAAGGTCAAATTTTAAGGCAAAATACAAGGATAATGGTGGTAAGGAAGGCAAATGCAATGTTAGAACTAATTTCAAGAAAACTAGAAAAGCAAGGATTAAATGCTTAGGGTTTTTAAGGCACTGGTCAGACTGCACTTTCAGTATTGTGAACGGTTTTTGCCCCTTACAGTAATGTATAAGCAGCGTTTGATGGCTCTGGGCCTGTACTCGCTGGAGTTTAGAAGAATGAGGAGTGATTGAATTGAAACCAATTGAATATTTAAAGGCCTAGATAGAGTGTATGTGGAGAGGATGTTCCCTATAGTGGGGAAGTCTAGGACCAGAGGGCACAGCCCCAGAGTATAAGGATGTCCAGTACGTTATTTTAGAATAGTGATGAGGAGAATTTTCATTAGCCAGAGGGTGGTGAATCTATGCAATCCATTGCCACATTTGGCTATGGAGGCAAATTTATTGGGTATATTTAAAGTGAAGGATAATAGGTTCTTGATTAGTAAAGGCATCAAAAGTTACAGGGAGAATGCAGGAGAATGGGGTTGAGAGGGATAATAAATCTGCCATGATGAATTAGTGAAGCAGACTCAATGGGCTGATTGGACTAAATTTGCTCCTGTGTCTTATGGTCTCATGATGGATGCTACTTTCTTATGGCAATGCTCCATGTACAAGTATTCAATGGTAGCAAGGTTGGACTAGATGCTGCTGTGGGATGCAGTCAAGTGCATTTGTATCAAGGACTGAGTTGTGGTTGGGAAGTCTTGGAAGTATTTCTTCCAGCGGCATTGACTGCCATCCTGACCCTAATGGTGTGGCCTTGGGCACTGGGACTGTAGATGACTTTTACAGTGCTGAAGAAGACATGCATGCCATGTGGACACTGTCCTTTCAGAGGCACAATGGACATGATCTTCACCAAATGATAACTTTTTAAAAAGTGCAGTGTTTCCAACCTACTTTGATTCCATTAACTGCATAAGGACTGTGGTACACATTCCTCAAATATGACTGGCTGCAAAAATTCATCTCCATCTTACCTTTACTCCAAGCACACGAGCCATGACATCAACCATTGGATCCACAGCAGAACTGTTCTCAGTGATGATTAGTGCTGATCCAGAACGCTCAAGTACTTCTATCAGTCTCTTTTGCCATAATGTTAGGCATCACCTTCAACAACCTTCCAGTGGGAATGGAGCTGATATTCAGAACTTATGGAAGTTGTACAACTTGTCCAGGACTATGGACAAGCAAAGCTAAGTGTCTAAACAGTAGTGGTCAAACTATATTTGCATCTGCACGTTTGGAAATTGAACTCCATGATATCCTGGATCAGGATAGGTATCAAGAAGCTAAGGTCAATACTAAGAAACATCTCCCCATGTAAGATGCAGCTTTAAGATGAATAAGATGATTAGGGGTCAAAGGAAAGATTTTTTTTTACCCAGAGGATGGTTGCAATCTGGAACACACAGCCTGAGAAGGTGATGAAGGGAGATGCTGTCATAACATTTAGGAACCATCCAGATGAGCATCAGAATAAGCAAGGCTGAGTAGTCCACTGACCAAGTACTGGTAAATGGGTTTAGTATAGATATGCACCTGCTTCTGTGGAATAGGTGTTTATGACATTGTTTTGTTCACTGAAGTATATGAAGTGGAGTCACACATTGATAGCCCACACAATCTCTACAAAATCTTTCAAATTCACTGGAATGGCAAGCAGACCTGATGTCTGACTCCTCTCCCAGTCATTATATTCCCAACACTGAGGTCAGAGTTGCTTGTTGTCCTGTATGTATGGCAGACTACATCAACCCCATGCCCAACACTACACTCTCAAACCAGACCTTGGAAGAGAAAAGCAGACATATTGGATAACAGATTTCAGGATGTATGGAGTCAATCAGAATGAGAACAAGCTCATCAGGTCTGCTCTGATCATTGAACAGCTCTTGCAATCCCATTTCTTCCTCTCACATCCCATTACTATTATCTTCCACCACTGCCCTCCTAACCCCACTAGTGCTCCTGCCTACATCTGGACAAGTTGACAGTCACCACACAACCTACAAATCTAGCACATGAGAAGAACCCGTGTAGTCATCATTGCTTGGCACATGAGAAGAACCCGTGTAGTATAGATGGATCGTAAATGCTCACAGTCCACACGGATACCAAGGTTAGGATTGAACGAGGCTTCTAAAGGTTTGCCCCGTGTCACCCGGAGACGTTTTCCGCAATCGCCGGCACATCATTGCTCAAAGTGGAGAAGGAGCATTTGGAATGGGATTTAAAACATTGAATCCATGCACTAGAAGCACACAGGAACCCTGTGCAGCGTGTCGACCATCTCACAGACTACCCATCCCCTGCCCAACAGCGACCATCTCACCTGCCTCTGTTCCCACATTTTGTTCATAAAACGGAAAAGGATCCCAAGAAGAGGAGGAAGAGGAAGAGGAAGAAGAAACTGGGCAAAGGAAAGTGGTGATATGGATGAGAAAAACTGAAATAATAAATCCTGCCCTCTCATTACAGAATAAGATAGTTTTATATTCCTGCGACTCTCTGTAGATTCATAGATATACAGCAGTGAAAATCAACAGTCTCCGTTGACAGCAAACATGCATTTATACCAATCCTACATTAATGCCATTTTTATTTTCCCCACATTTCAATCAACTCTTCCCCAGATGTACCCTTCACCCACATACTAAAGGCAATTCATATTGGCCAGTTAATCTACCAATCCACATCTCTGGAATGTAGGTGGAAAGCAGAATGCACAGAGGAAACAAAGACAGTGTGTAGATTCCACATGGAAAACACACAAGGACAGGATGGAGCTTGGATCTCTGGGTCCTTGAGGCAGCAACTCTCCTAGCCACGATATGGCGACATAATCATTGGATCATCCTCTAATCATAAAGTGAGAGAGGTATATATCATAATAATACAAACAAAGATACACATCCCTATTTTCTCATTGTTAAAGGATGATCAGTGATTACTCATTGTTTAACAAAAACAAACAACACAATACAAATACACCTCTGCTATTGTTCAAAGGAACATCTTGGTGACACGAGCTGTGCATTCAACACACATGCAATCCAGACAGAGTAGCACTGAGTTTGTTGCTTTCTTCACGGATAACTTCATCTGATGAGACTTTAAACATAACCCTTAAGGCCTTCCTTCAAAGAGGTTCCGAAAGCGTACTGGTTTTATTTATCTGGCAAGCACCTTCCTGGTTCCACTGAACAATGGTGGAGATGTATTTAGATAGTAGCAAAGATCATTAACAGTGGCATTTGTAGCTTTTTAGTGTGTGTAAAATGTCTGCCATATTCCCTAGGTTGCAACAGAAAATACTTTGCTGGCACTAAATCATTTTAGGAATGTCCCGAGATTGAGCGATGCAGTAGAAATGCAAACCCTGAACAATCAACTCAAATGTATAAGCAACAAGACCTTTCTAGATAAAATTTGGTATTCCATATTGAACTGGAACAGTGGTTCTCAACTCTTGAAAACAAGTCACCACTCGTTCACACCTTGCAAAATATGTTTTTTCATGCTATCATCTGGTGACTCATTTTAATGAGTTATTATCTTTTTGAATTTTCTATTTAAATGATATCAAAAGCATCAAAGCATCATGGTCATCATCTAATCTTTGCAGCACCTTTTTCCCACATCATATACCCCCAAGGGTCTAGAACACAAGATACAAGTTATCTGTTATATTCATATCCATTGCCTCAGGTTGGTGGTGAACCATGCATGCCTAAAACCTGTGGATTGAGTCTTAGCATGAGATGAGTTGGGTAATGTCAGGTGAGGACATAGAATAAGCATGAATAAATCTGGTCTGGTGCCCAGGATTAGTATCTGCCATGCTTTCTAATTCTGAGCAGAAGCTAATCCATAGTTTAATCATCAGGCTCAGCAGCAGTATCTCCCAATACTCACTGATCTATTTCATCCCAAAAAAGTAGGCACCTAGGTGGGGCAAGATATTGTTGCACGGAAAGTTCAGATGGACATTTTGGGGTAGGCTGTTCAGAATCTGGCATTTGTAGAGAGGACCTCTAGGTTGAGTCACTGGTGAAGAAGGCAAATGCAATGTTGGCATTCATTTCTAGAGGTATAGAATATAAGAGCAGGGATGTGATGTCGAGGCTCTATAGGACACTTGTGAGACCACACTTGTAGTATTGTGTGCAATTTTGGCCTCTTATTTTAGAAAGGCTATACTGACATTGGAGAGGGTTCAGAGAATGATTCCAGGAATGGAAGGGTTACAGTATTAGGAACATCTGGCAGCTTTTGGGCTGTATTCCCTGGAGTTTGAGAGAATGAGAGGAGATCTCATAGAAACATTCCGAATGTTAAAAGGCCTGAACAGATTAGATCTAGCAAAGTTATTTCTCATGGTAGGGGAGTGTAGCACAAGAGAGCACGACTTCAGGATTGAAGGACGTCCATTTAGAACAGAGATGCGGAGAAATTACTTTAGTCAAGAGGATGGTAAATCTATGGAATTTGTTGCCACGAGCAGCTGTAGAGGCCAAGTCATTGGCTGCATTTAACACAGAGATAGATAGGTTCTTGATTAGCCAGGGCATCAAAGGGTATGAGGAGAAGACAGAGGAGTGGGGGTGACTAGAAGAATTGGATCAGCCCATGACTGAATGGCAGAGCAGAAACGATGGGCCAAATGGCCTACTTCTCCTCCTATATCTTATGTTCTTATCTTAATATCAACTGGAAAAATTTTGGGCTGAGATTCTTCTTCAGAACTGGAAAGGAAGGGGGAAGGCACCAGAATAAAAGGTTGGGGAGGGGAGAGGACAAGTTAGAAGGTGATAAGTGAAGCCAGGTGGGTAAGAAAGGAAAAGGGCTGGAGAAGAAGGAATCTGATAGGACCATGGGGAAAGGAAAACAGGAGGGGCATCAAGGGAGCTGATAGGCAGGTGAGGAGTGGTAAGAGGCTAGAGTGGCAACGGATAGACAATGGGAGGGGAAAAAAGAAAAAAAAGTACTGGAAGGAGAAATTGATGTTAATGCCATCAGGTTGGAAGCTACCTAGAAAGAATACAAGGGATTGCTCCTCCAACCTGAGAATGGCAGAAGAGGAGGTCATGGTCCAACATGTCAGAACAAGAATAGGGATAGGAATAAAAATGGTTAACCACTGGTAAATTCTGCTTTTAGTGGATGGATGGAGGTGCTCAACAAAGCGGTCCCCCAGTTTACGTTGGGTTCTCACCAGTGTGCAGGAGGCAGCATCGGGAATGCCGGATACAAAAGACAACCCCAAATGATTTGCAGGTGAAGTGTTGCCTCACCTGGAAGGACTGTTATGGGCCCTGAATTGAGGTGGGGAGAAGGTGAATGGGCAAGTGTAGCATTTCATGAACAAGAGAAATACTGCAGATGCTGGAAATCCAAGCAACACATACATTTCACTCACTTGCAGGGAGGGATATGTGGAGTGGAGGAGCAACACTTCATAATTCGTCTTGGTAGCCTCCAACCTGATGGTATGAACAATTATTTCTTATTCCGGTAATTTCTTTTCCTTTCTCCTCCTCCTCCCCTTTTCTTCCATTCCCCACTGTGGCCTCTTGCTTCACCTGTCTATCACCACCACCTGGTGCCCCTCCTTTCTCCCATGGTACACTCTCCTCTCCAATCAAATTCCCTCTTCTCTAGCCCTTACTTTTTCCATCCACCTGGCTTCCCCTATCACCTTCTAGCTTGTCCTCCTTCCTCTCCCCCCCATCTTTTTATTTGGCATCCTCCCCTTGGACTGTCTCTTACTCACCAGTGACAATGAAACTACAAGTTCTGTGTTTATGAAACTGTGTTCAAAGTTCCACTACTAAATCCCATCAGAAGGTGGCGGGGTCATAATTCCAACTTTACAAATCGTCCCCATGGCTTTGTTTCCACTCGTTTTTAAATATAAACATGCAAGTTAACTATTAAGTATCATATTTTCTCTTCATGTACAGTGATATCAATTATCGCTTGGATACATTAAGAGGAACAAACACAAAGGTACTAGATTGGTAATCTGACTCTGCAACTTCAGAGAAATGGCTGGATAAATGAACGTATAGCTGTGTGCTTTTTCTTGGGTCTCACTAAAGGCACTGAGAGATGGGCAAAATCCCAACACACACTCTGATTCCTCAATATTTTCACCCGTCTTGTACTTCACCTCTGTTAGTTTGACATTGTAGCTGCAATAGTTGTACATGGACGATCCTCCGGTTAATAATGCACAACTTATATATACCCTGTACACATGAGCAAACATTTGGAAAACCAGTGTTTCCAATTGTCTGGCTGCTGCAGCCATCTGCTACCAGGCTGCATATCCAAGTGGTGAACTGTTCAGGTAATTACAGGTGACATGAATGGAACCCTGACGTAACCCGGGAAGGACTTGTAAGTACAAGCTCTTTTCAAGGACATACCAATTCACACAGTTCCCTCGGCCTAATCTTCCAGTCAATAGCTGATTGGTACCGTAAATTCCGGTGTATAAGCCGAGAATTTGGCCCTAAATTTTGGTCCTAAAATTAGGGGGTCAGCTTATACAGAGGGTGCCAACTTTGGAAAAACAAATACACGGAAGACAGGTCGTATTTATTGGCTGTTTTTGAGTCAATTTTGTTCCACTGTCGTCGCATGAATTCTTTGAATGATTTATTTAAACTCACATCTAGTGGCTGGAGCACGGAGATCAAACCACCGGGGATGACTGCAATGTCCGTATTCTCAGCTTTCAGTGCTGCTTTGTCTCACCTGACAAGTGCACTTTGAAGACGTCCCAGACAAGTAGCAACTTTTCTTTCCGGAAACCTTCGGGACATCAACGCCACACCTTTTTAACCCACTTCAAGCAACCAGCGTCGTCCATCTAGCAGCATTCTTGAACGTAAGCAACAACACCCCACGGGAATTTTCTGAGCAATCTTTGTTTTTTGTCTCAACACAAGATCACGTCTATTCATAAATTGGGTGCACCAACTTCTTGTAGCTTTGAAATGTTCGCTGACCTCATGGTGTTTTTCGGCCCATTTCAACGCTTGAACTCGAATCATTTCTCTGGTAACAATGTATCCAGCGATCGCTGGTGATTCACCCACTTTAAAACTTTTTCTTCCAGTTCTGGCCACTGGTATGTTTTCCCGTGGTTTGCACATTTCATCTTTGGCATTTCCCTCAGCGTGTCCCCTGCCTTTCTCCACTCTCTCACTTGTTTCTTGTTTACAATAAACTTCTTAGCAGCTGCAGAATTATTCATTCCTTTAGCAAAATCAACAACCTTCAGCTTGAAGCCAGCATCATATCGCATTTGTATTAATCTTTTGTACGTGGCAGTCGCAAACTCAATACTGCATAGACGTACTGATCCCACCACCCCGTGTTATGTTTTAACGAGATTACAATGGGCGCTAAATGGTTTCGCAGGGGTTACAATTCTGAGGATTTTTTACCTTTGGAGACCTAATCCAAAATTTCCCCCCCTGATTTAATTATTAAGAATTTGCTTATAATGCTCTACAATGTGTTGGCCTGGTGTTTTTTTAGCAGGTACTGGTTCACAAAATTTCCCAGTTCCGGGTCTGGCAAAGCTGAGTACCGGCATGTGAGATCTTGTGATCTTTTCTGGTAAAAATCAAAAACCTCTACAAAAGGGGTCGGCTTATACAAAGGCAACATGAAAATGACACTTTTTTAACCTTGAAAATGAGTGGTCGGCTTATATTCTGGAATATACGGTACCTCTATTTGTCTACCTTTATATCACGTCTCTCAAAACAGTTAGTCAAGAAAACTCAAGTTTGAAAGTTTCAGTTGAGGTACATGTCCTAAAGCATGAAAAAACATTTTTTATATTGTTCCAAAATTATTTGTTTCCATTTCTAAAATTGTATAATTCTAACATAAAATAGCAATATGTAGTTTCAAACTTCAGCCTCAGGGTTAGGATGGTGAACTAAACTCTTAGTTCATTGAACCACAAACAAGATACACGAAGGCAAATGGCATACCTATGTAATATTGTAACTGCATTTCTTGGGTTTGGGCATATTGGTACGTTTTGTTTACATAGTTCTCAAGTTGATCATAGGACCTAAACCTGTGTTGAACTTCTCCAAGTCTTATATCAAATAACTTAATTGCTACATACAACCAGTCATGATTTCATTACATGAATATTGCCATTTTTTGATTGTCTTTGTTGGAGACAATTCAGCATTCTAATAAACCATACAGGTGAGAAGATTCCAGGTTCAATCCTTGGTCTGCAACTGGCTGTTACAACTAGGGAAGAGAAACACCAGCCAATGGTCCTTATTCGGATAATAACATTTGATCTTTGCTTCAAAATGCTTACACACATTAGATTAAAGGAGGAGCGGGTTAATTGTGTATTGCAGAACAAGCTAGAAATCAACACTCATTGTCCAAACTCTCAAGGAGCTTTGATGGGTTAGCAAAAAAGCCTGGCTCTAGTGGAACAATGCTCAAAGGATGGTTTTCATAGGAAACTATGTAAGTACCTAGTATGCTGGAGCAAGTACAAAGTACAAAATAAATTTACTATCGAAGTACATGTATGTCACCATATACGATATACAGAGGTGCGTTTTCTTATAACCATATAACAATTACAGCACGGAAAAAGGCCATCTCGGCCCTTCTAGTCCGTGCCGAACACTTACTCTCACCTAGTCCCACTGACCCGCACTCAGCCCATAACCCTCCATTCCTTTCCTGTCCATATACCTATACAATTTTTTTTTTAAATGACAATACCAAACCTGTCTCTACCGCTTCTACTGGAAGCTTGTTTTACACAGCTACCACTCTCTGAGTAAAGAAATTCCCCCTCGTGTTACCCTTAAATTTTTGCCCACTAACTTTCAACTCATGTCCTCTTGTTTGAATCTCCCCTACTCTCAATGGAAAAAGCCTATCCACGTCAACTCTATCTATCCCCCTCATAATTTTAAATACCTCTATCAAGTCCCCCCCTCAACCTTCTACGCTCCAAAGAATGAAGACCTAACTTGTTCAATCTTTCCCTGTAGCTTAGGTGCTGAAACCCAGGTAACATTCTAGTAAATCTCTTCTGTACTCTCTATATTTTGTTGACATCTTTCCCATAATTCGGTGACCAGAACTGAACACAATACTCCAAATTTGGCCTTACCAATGCCTTGTGGGCATACACAGTAAATCCAAGAAAAATATCCAACAGGATGGACAAATACTAAAGAAAAAATTATAATTAATAAATAAGCAATAAATATTGAAAAGATGAGAAGAATCCTTGAAAGTAAGTCAATTGACTGTGGGAACAGTTTAATGATGGGGCAAGTGAAGTTGAATTAAGTGAAGTTGTCCCCTCTGGTTCAAGAGCCTGATAGTTGAAGAATAATTAATGGTGCTGAATCTGTGGTATGCACCCCAAGGGTCCTGTACCTTCTTCCCAATGACAGCAGCGAGAATAGAGCATGGCCTGGTTGGTGGGAGTCCTTTATGACAGATACCGCTTTCCTGTGACAACGTTCCGTGTAGATGTTCTCAAAGGTGGGGAGGGCATTACCCATCATGATCTGGGCCATATCTACTTGTTTTTGTAGGATTTTTTCATTCAAGGACATTGACGTTTCCATACCAGGCCATGATGCAATCAGTCAATATACTCTGCACCACACATCCACAGACGTTTGTCAAAGTTTTAGATGTCATGCTAAATCTTTGCAAACTCCTCAGGAAGCAGAGGTGTTGCCGTGCTTTCTTTGTAATTGCACTTGCATGCTGAGCCCAGACAGATCCTCTGAAATGATAATACTGAGGATCTTAAAGATGCTAATCCTCTCCATCTCTGATCCCCCGAAGACGACTGCCTCATGGGCCTCTGGTTTCCTCCTCGTGAAGTCAATAATCAGCTCCTTGGTCTTGCTGACATTGAGTGAAAGGTTGTTGTTATGGCACCATTTAGCCAGATTTTCAATCTCCCTTTATTTGCTGAAAGGAGTGAAAGATTAAACTGATATTCATATTTAGTGGAAGAGTAATGCTAGGAGGAACATCTGGAGTACAAATACTTCAAAGTGTGCTTTGATTTTGAGAAGGCTGTTAATAAGATCCAATGGAGCAGGTTGGTTAACAAGGTTAAGGCAAATAGAGCTAGTAATACTATACAATTATGAATTGAGAATTGGTTAATAAATAAAAGCAAATCTTTCTGAGGTCAGCACGCTATAACAAGGGATTATTCCAGGGACTGGCGTTCTCAATGTTTGATGATTTGGCTGAGAAAATCGACCATCTTATTTTAAAGTTTGCTAAGAATACAAGACAAGGCTAGATGGAATTTTAATAAGGAAGAATAATATAAGAAGTCTTCACAGGAATAAAAGCAAGTTGAGTCAGTGGAAAAGAAAATAGTGGGTGCAAGATCATGAGAAAAAATGCAAATTTATCCATCTTGGCGCACCAAAAAAAGAATATTTTCTAAATTGCTGTGAATTACTCATGCTCAAAGGTACGGCTGTGCATTGATATCACAATTCACTGAAAGCCAACATTCTGGTGCCACGAGTAATTAGATAGGCAAAATGTACGTCAACATGGACTGATGTGAGGGGATCAAATATCATATTTCCAAGTTTACTAATGATACAAAACCAAATTGATCTGTGAGCTGTAATTGAAAACAAAGAGGCTTTAAGATGATTTAGATGTCATTACAGAAAGTCCGCACAAGTAAATGTATGTCTTCATTGCAAGATTTGAGCAAAGCAGCAAGAATATCTTACTGGAATTATCAGGACATCAGCGAGACCATACCCAGAGAACTGTGTGTAGTTTTAATATCCTTATCATAAATTTGTTATAGAGGGGGTGTAACAAGAAAAAAAATCACCAGACGGGAATGGCCATAGGGGGATACACAAGGTGGACTAGGCCTGTATTTATGGGAGTTTAGAAAAAATGAGAGGAAATCTCATTGAAGAGTACACAATTCAGAAAAGCCTCAACAGGTTTCAAGTGGTGAAGATGCTTTTCTGGGTGAGGGGGAGTCTAGAACATAGATCATATACAGCATATTATGGGCTCTTCAGCCCACAATGTTGTACTGACCTTCATAAAACTACTCTATGATCAATCTAATCCACCCATAGCCCTCTATTTTTCTGACATCCATGTGCCTATCTAAGAATCCCTATTGTACCATTATCCCTGGCAGTGTGTTCCATGCACCTACCACTCTGTGTAAAAGGACATCTTTCTTCCACTCACCTTTAACTGATGTTCTCTGACATTGGCCATTAACATTCTAAGAAAAAGATGCTACTTGTCCACTCCATCCATGTATCTCACAGCCTTTTACAACTCTCATTCCCCTTTGCTCCACAGAGAAAGGCCCTAGCTTGCTTAATCTTTCCTTGTGACATATTCTCTAATAGAGTTAGCATCCAGGTAAATCTCCTCTATACTTTTCTAAAACTTCCACTGACTTCCTATAATGAGATGACCAGAACTGAACACCATACTCTAAGTATGATCTAACTAGTGCTTCATAAAGCTGCAACATTACCTCATGGCTCTTGAACTGAATCCCCTGACTAATGAAGGCCAGCATGTCATATGCCTTCTTAACCATCCTATCAACTTGTGCAGCAACTTTGAGGGAGCTATGGACTTGGTCTCTAAGATCCCTCTGTTCCTCCACACTGCTAAGAATCCTGCCACTGACCCTGTACTCTACCTTCACATTCAACCCTCCAAATTGTAACACTTCACACTTTTTTGGACTGAACTCCATCTGCCACTTCTCTGCCCAGCTTTGTGTTCTGCTTATATCCCAATGAATCCTACGAAGACTTTCTACACAGTCCACCACACCAACCTCTGTGCCATCTGCAAATTTACTAACCAACCCTTCCAAATGGAGCTCGAGTCTCACATAAGGTAAGACATGTAAGACATGAAAAGGTGACAGAGGCAGATGGTCTTATGAAATTTAAGTATCTGGACAACCTTTCGTCACCATGGTACTGAGGTTCTGGCAAATGGGATTATACAGATGGGTACATGATGGTCAACAAGGATGGAGTCAGCCACAACAACGGTTTCTGTACTGTATGATCTGATTTCTTCACTCAAAGAAAATAATTCTTCACTTAGAGGGTTATGAAACAATGCAATTCTTTACCGTGGAGAAGGGCTAAATTTTAAGTCACAATGAATTAAGATTTTAGGGAGGGAGTAGTAATGTGACATTGAGTTAGAAGATTGGCAATTATTTATTGAATGACAGAGCATACCTGAAGGGCTGAATAACCTATTTCGTGCTCTTATGCTTCCACAGGAGTTAAGATGACTCAATATAATTATATAGTGTTGTAATTAGATCACATTTGGAAATGTTGCGCAAAGCGTTGGCTGTCTTACCTCCCAAAGAAAGGATATACTTAACAAAGAGGAAGTACAGCAAAATAATCACCAGACTGGTTCCAGAGGTGGAAAAAAACAGATCTCATTAAAAATAACAGAGCTCACATGACACAAAAGGCTGAATGCAGGGAGGATATTTCCCCTGGCTCAAGAGTAAGTAAGTATTTAGAATATAATTATCATAGTGTCAGAATAAGCTATCAGTCATGTATGTCTGAGATAAGAAAAAACTTCATGTAGAGCGTAGTCAATCTTTGAAAGTGCAGAGGGTCAGTTATTAAATTCATTTAAAGCAGAGACTGATAGGTTTTTGGCTATTTATTTATTTAGAGATACAGAATGGTAACAGGCTCTTCAAACCCAAAGAGCCCGCACTACCCAATTACACCCTTGTGACCAATTAACCTACTAATCTGCATGTCTTTGGAATATGGGAGGAAACAGGAGTGGTCACGGACAGAATGGACAAACAGAGGTGCAGCTGAACCTGGGTCACTGGTACTGTAGAAGTGCTGTGCTAATCACTATACAATCGTGCCATCCCAATTATGGGATTCGGGACGGTGGAGGGAAAAGGTGTTTAGTCACGATCTTGACAAGAGGCAGAGCAATCTCGATGGACCAATTGATCTGGACTATCTCCATTTCATATACAGACAGACAGACAAACAGACATACTTTATTCATCCCGAGGGAAATTGGGTTTCGTTACAGCTGCACCAACCAAGAATAGTGTAGAAATATAGCAATATAAAACCATAAATAATTAAATAATAAGTTAATCATGCCAAGTGGAAATAAGTCCAGGACCAGCCTATTGACTCAGGGTGTCTGACATTCCAAGGGAGGAGTTGTAAAGTTTGAAGGCCACAGGCAGGAATGACTTCCTATGACGCTCAGTGTCACATCTCGGTGGAATGAGTCTCTGGCTGAATGTACTCCTGTGCCTAACCAGTACATTATGGAGTGGATGGGAGACATTGTCCAAGATGGCATGCAACTTGGACAGCATCCTCTTTTCAGACACCACCGTCAGAGAGTCCAGTTCCACCCCAACAACGTGGCCTTACGAATGAGTTTGTTGATTCTGTTGGTGTCTGCTGCCCCAGCACACAACAGCAAACATGATAGCACTGGCCACCACAGCCTCATAGAACATCCTCAGCATCGTCCGACAGATGTTAAAGGACCTCAGTCTCCTCAGGAAATAGAGACGGCTCTGACCCTTCTTGTAGACAGCCTCAGTGTTCTTTGACCAGTCCAGTTTATTGTCAATTCGTATCCCCAGGTATTTGTAATCCTCCACCATGTCCACACTGACCCCTTGGATGGAAACAGGGGTCACCGGTGCCTTAGCCTTCCTCGGGTCCACCACCAGCTCCTCAGTCTTTTTCACATTAAGCTGCAGATGATTCTGCTCACACAATGTGACAAAGTTTCCCACCGTAGCCCTGTACTCAGCCTCATCTCCCTTGCTGATGCATCCAACTATGGCAGAGTCATCAGAAAACTTCTGAAGATGGCAAGACTCTGTGCAGTAGTTGTGAAGTCCGAGGTGTAGATGGTGAAGAGAAAGGGAGACAGGACAGTCCCCTGTGGAGCCCCAGTGCTGCTGACCACTCTGTCTGACACCCAGTGTTGCAAGCGCACGTACTGTGGTCTGCCAGTCAGGTAATCAATAATCCATGACACCAGGGCAGCATCCACCTGCATCACTGTCAGCTTCTCACCCAGCAGAGCAGGGCAGATGGTGTTGAACTCACTGGAGAAGTCAAAAAACATGACCCTCACAGTGCTTGCCGGCTTGTCCAGGTGGGCGTAGACACGGTTCAGCAGGTAGACGATGGCATCCTCAACTCCTAGTCGGGGCTGGTAGGTGAGCTGGAGGGGGTCTAAGTGTGGCCTAACCATAGGCTGGAGCTGCTCTAGAACAAGCCTCTCCAGAGCCTTCATGATGTGGGAGGTCAATGCCACTGGTCTGTAGTCATTGGAGCCACTGGGACGCGGCGTCTTCGGTACAGGAACGAGGCAGGACGTCTTCCACAGCACAGGAACCCTCTGGAGACTCAGGCTCAGGTTGAAGACATGGTGAAGTACTCCACATAGCTGGGGAGCACAGGCTTTGAGCACCCTGGGGCTGACACCATCCAGGCCTGTAGCCTTGCTTGGGTGGAGATGTTTCAGTTGTCTTCTCACCTGTTCAGCTGTGAAGCCCACTGTGGTGGTTTCAGGTGTGGGAGGGGTGTAGTCACGAGAGCAGGATGGGCGGGCTGTGAGGAGGGGTAGGAGGGGTACATCATTGATGTGTTACACCAAATAACAAGTTTCTACATTTGGAAATTCTGCACATTGAGGGAGGAGGAGGTTGAAAATACAAAAAATAATGGAAGCACTTGTATCCAACTTAATGAATTCAGAGAGGGTTGTAGATGTACATCAATTGAGGTATCTATACTCTTTTCTACAGAGTTCTGAGTAAAGAACTAGAAATGAAACATGAATTGGTTATTTCACTTTAAAGCTGCTGTTAAGCATGTCATGTATTCCTTATTTTCTTTTAATCACAAATGCGCTGCAGTACCTTGAATAGTTTCTATGTCTAAACATCACTACAACCCATGAACCAATATCATCCAGACAAAAGTGTCACCTTATTCATTATTCCATCATGAGGTACTTGCTACCTCATAATACAAAAACTAACATTTAAGTAGTGGAGGATTACAGGAGAACTGCCAGGCAAAGTGAGATACTGAGGTGAATAGAAGTTTTTAATAGACAACCTGAAGTTGGAAAAAGAGGTGGTATGGTTGAGTCATGGAATTAGAGTGTGTAGGAACTAAACAGAGGGAGAGCAAATAAAGAGCTTTTGGTGGACTGATTAAGATCAGGAATCCTGGTGAAGTATAAGAACTAAGAGGATTATGGAGACAGAGCTCTCAGGTGGGAGTGGGAGTGGGAGTGGAGGGAGAGTGCAAGACAGTATTTAAGAATCAAAATGTTTCTGGACCAGACACAAATTGTAGGTCAGCAGACAGAGGCATGAGAGGCAATCACACCAAGGTTGAGAGTACTTCCACCTTTCACACGTTCAGAAGTGCCACTTTCCAAGCTGCATGCTAACGGTCCTTTCATTCTTTCTTTAGCCAGCTGTGTGTATGTTTATATTACCAGAAATCTATTCATTCCTCAACTCGTGCCATCCATTCTTCAGAGAGGCCAGTAAAAAGGACATTATTCAGGTATGTAGCTACAATTAATTCAGTGATATTCTGTGAATGGGATGATTGTTTAATAATGTTTCTCCGCAGCATTGAACAGCTGAGGTCAACCCCGTGCAAGCGCATGGATAAAACAAGGCAACACTTGTAAACTCCCACGTCACCACACACGGAGTTCATTTTCTTGTGCAAAAGCTCTGCCAATGTTCCTCTTAGTGGCAATATTAAAGCAAATTAGAGCGGCCTTACTCCATCCTACCTCCCTTGACCCTTCCCATAGTATTCACCAACTTTCAATCCTAGCTTTGGGAAAATGGGAGACTAATATCTTAAGTGGGCGAGGAGGAGGAGGAGGGTGTTTGCAATTGTATGCTCTTAACGTGGAATTAATATCCAAGTTCCGATCTAACAGATGACCACCCCTCATCCCAGGAAAGATGCTTGTCTGGAATGTGGATCCTAGAGGTTACTAGTACCTTCTTCTCTCACAGCCTTTGACAAAGGTGAATAAAATTAGTCCAGTTTGTCCTTCAAAGCTGCTCCTTTCAACCAATAAGCTGATGTTTACATCAAATCACTTAGTGATGCCTGAACGGGCAGACAGACTTTTTTCCCAGGATGGAAATGGCTAATACAAGGGCCAGAATATTAAGGTGATTGGGGTATGTCAGAGGTTAAGTTTTTTTCTCCCCCCTCACAGAGTGGCGGGTGCACGGAACGCATTGCCAAGGGTGGTGGTAAAGACAGATACATTAGATAGACACATGGATGATAGCAAAATGGAGGATGATATAGGAGGGAAGGATTGGACTAACAGGTTAAAAGATCAGCACAACTGTGAGCCGAAGGGTCTGTACTGTGCTCTAGAGTTCTATGTTCTATGCTCTATAACAAGATCGAAATACTTGCACTTATATAGCACCTTTCATTGCTGTAGAACATCTCAATTCACTTCACAGCCAATTAAAAATCTTTGAAGTGTGGTCACTGTTTTAAAACATGAAACAATTTGTAGAAGTGAGGGAGAGGGAGAATAAGGCTACGTCCACACTACACTGGATAAATTCACAACAGAAGCTTTTTCTCTTCGTTTTTACACTCCGTCCACACTAAAACAGCGTTTTCGTCCCCCGAAACCGGGAGGATTTCAGAAACGCTGTCCAGAGTGTGTAATTTTGAAAACACTGCTTGACCGGAGCAATGTGGATGGGGTAACCAGAGAAATCTAAGAACGCTGTCATGACGTGCGGGAACGGATGGTGACGGCAGCAGCGCAGAATTTCATTGTTTTCTTGAACGCAACCTAACAATTTCAGAACAGACAGCAACGAGACTGAAGCCAGAAGAGTTAGAAACGTACTCACCAAATAGTTTGACCCACAACTTACTGAATAAATAAGTATACTCACTTTGCCCTGTTTTCTGTCCTTGCTCGTATCAAGGTGGTTTACATAGTTATGCAAGTACTTCTCTGACAATAGATGTGTAACAGCCTAATGTAACATTGTATGGAAATACAAGATAACACTGATGCAGACATGTTTTATACATTTAACCAGGTGCTTTACTAATGCAACAGAGTTCATCAGTTTTTCAATGTTCGTCGTCAGCCGGGTCATACAGTCCGTGAACTCCCTGTTGGATGCCTCCATACGCTCCAGTGTTTGTTTTTTTTTACTTTTAAAGTCCTCCTGCGCGAGAGCTAACAGCTGCCTGTTGTTTAAGTTTTTCTAGTCTGTAACTGGACAAACACGCAGCAAATCTTTCACAGCGAGATTCTACACCAAACATGTCGCTTGTTTTCGGTAGATGTGTCCTGCGCACGTACAGTAGGAGGAGATTCGCCAAAATATCCATTTTAGTGTGGACAGAGATATTTTTTAAAATGCATAGTGTGGACGCCTATCGTTTTTACGCGAAACCGGCATTATATTTGCTCTGTTTCTCTCACCACCAGTGTTATATGATTTGGCGAGTATTTCCAGCAATGTGCACTTTTAATTTAAATAAAAAGGAAACAGTTGTAAACTAGCTCATTTAATCTTCTTATTCTTCCCTTAAAATTATTTCCTTGTAGCTCCTGACTCAGGAATCATAAACCATTAACGTAGCAAAATTACAAAATTGCAAATGTTAGAAATCTGCAGAAATTTAAGAGGTGAGGGTCACAGAAAACAACAAGGTTGGTTTGAGTAACAAATGAGTGAACTACCACGACTGTTCTGTCTTCAGCCCCAATGCTGTTCCAATGAATCTCAACATTTATTCAAGGAATAGCAACCAATGTTCAGACTTAGCACACTGCAGTCTTCTGCTAAACACTAAGTTTAATAATTTCAGATAATCTACCTTTGGTGAATTCTATCCCATTTTTTCAACGCTCAGGTTTCTGCATCTCTTAGTAATTTCAGTTTACACTTGCCTTCTACATTAAACATCCAGTCCCAAATGCCTCTGAAAAGATGATAGTGAGGTTCCTTTTCTTGAAGTGTGATAGCTCTTCTGGTTGTCTTAGCCAGAAAGCATCGCAGTAGGCATGGGCAAATTGGGCGAAAGGGTCTGTTGCTGTGTTGTACAGCTCTATAAATCTAAGATACTTCCTCAGAGTTGTTGAAGGAATTTCAGAATATAAACCCAGCATGAATGTAGCACAATGACAATTTTCCAGATTATGAGGGTGCGTAACCTGCAGGTTAAGGTGCTTCAATGAAACTTAAGACCTTATCTTGATGGTAGAGGCTGTGGGTTCGGCAGGTGTGTTCAGGCCAGCCAAGGAAGCTAACTGCTGTAGACGAGATCAACGTTACATATTGCAGCCATTGTGTGCAAATGCTAGAAAGAATAAATGCTTCTTGTTGTGTTGGAGTACCAATCACCCAGGATGTTTGTCTTGATCCAGGCAAGTTAAGAGTATCTGATCATATTCCTAGCTAGTGCTTTACAAATTATAACAAAGCCCTCAAGTGTCAGGAGGTGAGTCACCCCCATGGAAAATTTATTTAACTGCAAAACAGATTAAAGGTTAATAATCTTCAATGTTTCCAATCTGATTTCAACACAATTGCTTCCATCAAATAACTGGCATAAAAAGAACTAACTACTGTACACTGTTGAAAATAACCTCAAGGGAAAGGAGGAGGTGATTTCAAGTTGTCTCTATTACCAGTCACTATCACCATAATATTTTTGACATGAGGAAAAGTGAGCTTCACAAGTGGAAAAATGTCTAAGAATGCCCTGTCCACAAAAAACAGGCCAGTTACCATTGCCTGAAGCTTACCATGATTCATCCACAAAGTGAAACAAGGTTTCACTGACAGTGCTAATCAACCAGAACTCAACAAATCCCTGTTTACTGTTACACATTCTGGCTCTTGCCAAAAGTATTCAGTTCCAGACCATACAATATGCACCCCAACCCCAAACACAGACAAAACAGTTACATCACGAAAGTGAGATGGAAACGCCTACCTCAAGGCAACTTTTAAACTGTGTGCACAATGGAGGACCGCGAGTAAATTTGAAGTAAGTCAATGGAAAAACTCAACACTGTATTTAACTGCGATTCTTGAAGTCAATCTACTTCTTGAAGCTGACAGAGCTAAGGTGCTCAACGAAGTGGTCCCCCAGTCTACACTGGATCTCAGTGATGTAGAGTTGGCCGCACCAGGAGCACAGAATACAGTAAACGGCCCCAGTGGACTTGCAGGTAAGTGTCGCTTCACATGGAAGGACTGTTTGGGCCTTTTCCCTATTCTGACCACTGTCTGCAACAAAAGGTGTGTCTTCTCAAGGCCACCCATTTTAATTCTTCTTCTCATTCTCATTCCGACATGTAGGTCTGAGGCTTCCCTTACTGCCATGAAGAGATCACTCTCGGGTTGGAGGAGCAACACCTCATTTTCTGTGTGAGTAGCCTCCAACCTGATGGCATGAACTTTCTCGAAATTCCAGTAATTTCAACCCCTTTCTCTCTTTTTCCATTCCCCATTCTGGTTCTCTTCTTATCCCTTTTCTTCTCATCATTTGCCCATCACCCCCAGGGTCCACTCATTTCTTCTATTAGGTTCTCTTGTCTTCAGCTCTTTAAATCTTCTACTTATCACCTCCAGCTCTCCACTTCATCACCCCTACTCCCACCCACCTTACCTGGTTTCACCCATCACTCAACATTTGTACTCAGTTACCCCCCCCCACCAATTTTCTTACTCTAGCTTCTTCCCCCATCCTTCTCAGTTCTGACGAAGGGTCTCAGCCCAAAAAGTCAACTGTTATTTGTCTCCATTGATGCTGCATGATCTGCTGAGTTCCTCCACCATTGTGTGTGCATTTGCTCTGGATTTCCAGCATTTGTAGAATCTCTTGAGCTTATGAAAATCAGTATGTATTGTTTTACAGTAAGAATTAGATAACACACTCACATGCAAACAGAGAGCCTGATAATATCTAAAAGTGCTCTGTCTGATATTCATCAACTTCACTGCTAACCCAATCACTCAGCATCGATATCTTGGAAAATGGCGATATCAAGTCTATTTATTTGGATGTAATCACTACAGGAATGTAAGATTGTAAGATGACATCTAACTTACATTGTTATATGCTAAAATTTTCTGTATGCAAAAAAAAAGGCAATGTTGCGTGAGGAAACATTTTATCCTACACTCTATCATAATTGTTTTTAACCTAAGGTAATTAACAGAATTAGAATATTATTAAGAGCATTGTCACAGCAATGCTCAGGCAGGACAGACAGGATGCCTTGCCTACAGAGGTTACACGAGTGGAACTGAGAAATAAGAAAGTGTTGAACATGGTAATGGGATTCCCTATTGAATATTTAGAGGACACATTTAGAGAGAACGTGATACTGGATCTCTTATCACTGAACGAGACAAGGCAGGTGACAGAAGTGTGTGTAAGGGACACTTTGGATCTAATGATCATGTCCAATAATTTCAAAATAATTATGGAGAAGGATAGGACTGATCTTCATGTTGAGATTCTACATTACGGGAAGCCCAATTTCGATGGTATCAAAAAGGATCTGGCAGGTGTGTATTGGGATAAATTGTTTTCTGGCAAAGGGATGCTTGGTAAATAAAACACTGAGAGTACAGAGTTTGTATGTTCTTGTTAGCATAAAAGCCAAGGTTAACCGGCTTAGGGAATCTTAGTTTTCAAGGGATATTGAGGCCTTGGCTTAGAAGAAGAAAGTGCACAGCAGGCATAGGTAGCAAGGAACAAATGAGTATAAGAAATACAAGAAAAAACTTCCCAGGAAAATCAGGGAGGCTGAAAGAGGTATGAGGTTGCTCTGGCAGGCAAGGTGAAGGTGAATGATTTTGTATTTTGTTTTGATTTTAAAAAGCTCTCTTACTTTATTCCGTTGCTTAAACGACACATGACAAAGACTTCTGATAACTGTGATTCAGCCTAGATTATTATTAATTGCAAGCTGCGTCATGTAACCTGACTTGGGACAAGGCTTGGGCAAAATTAACACGAGTCTAAACCAATGACCCAGGCTGTTTGGCTGACAGGTATCTAGTGAATGTCCTGCAATGGATGCTCTCTGATTTTCTCCCTTTTGGATTGCCAATGGACAGAAAGTCATTACATGACAAATCATCCGTGCCTCAACCAAGATCGCGAGATCTGTGGTCAGTCATCTAATTAAAACATATAGCAAATCTGAGACTGCATTCAAAGGACTAACATCCACGTTAAAAAGAGTTGTAAAGCAAAAACAAGATTTTAAATTACAGGTTCCACAAAACAACTCTCACCTTAGTGAAGGCACCAAGACCCCCAGTGGCAGGTTTAGGGCTCTGGACCTTGGGGTGACTTCCAATGGGACATAAAGGAGGCATAGCCGCAAAAAGCGCATCTTCCTGCTGAAAAAAAATCTAAGTTCAGTCTAGAAACTCACTTAACCCTTTATCCAAAAATGCAGCCCAGTCACACTGTGTTAAGAGATGAGCCAATGCCCACAGATACAGACAAAACAAATTTAAATTCAAGCAACACCAATCACTTATTTGTTGCCATCATTAGCATTGGGTGACAGCCTGTGGCTTGTGAGTAACAATAAAAGGCATTCAACTGTATGGTGACCAGTAACAACTTATCGTGGTGAGAATTATCACTGTTTTAAATAGTAATCTAAAACCGTAATAAACTGGAAATGAAAAATAAAAGCCGGAGATACTCAACAGGCAGGTTCCACCTTTAAGAGTGAGGGAAAGAGAAAAGGATAATATTTCGAAAGTGTTTATTTATTTATTGAGAATCAATGTGGAATAGGCTCTTCTGGCCCTTTGAGCTGAACTGCCCAGCAACACTTGATAGATCTTGGGTCTGTGAGAAGAAACCAGAGTACCCAGAGGAAACCCACTCAGTCATGGGGAGAACGTACAAACACCCTACAGGCATGGCCTGTAACAACCATACCGTCCACATCAACTTAAAGGGAAAATAAAACAGACTAAAGAATTTGTTAGCAAATTACAAACAAGAGAAAATCTGCAGATGCTGGAAATCCAAGCAACACACACAAATTGCTGGAGGAACTCAGCAGGCCAGGCAGCATCTATGGAAAAAAAGTACAGTCGATGTTTCAGGCCAAAGGGTTTCAGCTGTACTTGAAACGTCAACTGTACTTTTTCCATAGATGCTGCCTGGACTGCTGAGTTCCTCCAGCATTTTGCGTGTGTTGATAGAATTTGTTAGACTACATAAATATATTGGCTAAAACAATTGCAACAAAAATTATTTTGTCACGACTGAGTCAGCTCCACATTCAAGACTTTCAATTCACTTTAGCAAGTTGCACATCTGTAAACTTCAGGCCATCTAAAATTCAACTGCTGTGACCCTTCCCTCTACTCCCGCTCAACGTTCACTCCTGTGTGCAACAGCCTGTGCTTACAGTCCCTTTATACTTTCAGTTTATAATTCCCACGAATGACCTTGTCCCTACACTTCCTTCTCCTCCCCCATTCACTTATCACATCTGTCTTTGGTACTGGACATTATCATCCCTCTATGTGGCCATCATGGCTCCATACACACTGCCAGCCATATCAAGCAGGAAGTTTTAGATCAACTTACAAAATTCCTCGAACAGTTCTCTCTTACCCTTTAAAGATCCAATCTAAAACTGCACACACTCTTCAACATAGCATCCATTTTCTACCTGATTATACAGTCTTGCGATGTTTTCAGATATTAACAGGTATATATAAAACAAATCATACAGACCTACAGCAAAGAAGCAGGCCGCTCAGCCCACCTAGTCCATGTTGCCTGTTATAGCCGAACCCTACTCACTCACATTAGGGCCGCAGCTCTTTCCAGATGCTTCTTAAATGTTGTGAGATCTCCTCGGCAATCCAAACTCTAATCACCTCTGAGAAAGAGGTTCTTCTTCAGATCCCTCCTAAACTTCCTACCCCTCACTTTAGTCCCATGCCCTCTTGTCCCATGTTGAGTGATATATTTTGGGAAGGCAATCAAGGATAGGAATACAGAATAAATGTTAGAGCCCCACCCCACATGATAGAGATTTGTTACCACCTACCTTACCTATCCACTACATAACATCTATCAGGTCAGATCTCATCCTCCTCCACCCTAGGAAAGCAAACCCAGCCAATCCACTCCCTCAATGTAACCATAACGCTCCATCCAGGTAATATCTTGGTGAATCTCCCTTGCACCCTCTCCAGCACAGCCACGTCTTTCCTACAGAGTGGTGACCAGACCGGCACACGTTACTTCAGCAATGGTGTTACCATTGTTTTATAATGCTGTAACATAGCATTTCATCTCTTGTATTCTATAGTACAACTGATGAAGACAAGCATCCCATATGCTTCCTTGACCACCTTAAACACACGTGGCCACTTTCAGGGATCAATGCACTTGGATCCCAAGGTCCCTATATTCATCAAGACTCCCTGGGGCCCGATGATTTAATGTGCACATCTTCTCCTTGCTTGCCTTCCCAAAATGGATCAGCTTGTACCTATCAGGATTAAATTCCATTTACTATTGCTCTGCCTGACTTTGACCTACATCATGCTGTTGCCTTAAACAACCTTCCTCATTATCTACATCTATTTTTACATCATCAGTAAACTTATTGTCATACCTCGTCCCTTTACATCCAAGTCATTAATGTGCATCACAAGCATCAAGGGTCTCAGTGACAATCCTCTGGTACAGCACAGTTCACAGATTTACAATCCTCCACTACCTGGTTTTAGTCAAACTACCTGACTAATAGGATTTGCCCTGGATCCCATGAGTTTTGACCTCTGAATCAGTCTACCACACAGGATCTCGTCAAAAAGCCTAAACAAAACTGTCCTACACCAATGAGACTCACTGACCTATAGTTATCTACTTTATTCCTGTTGCTCTTAAATAAAGATTGCTATCCTCCAGTCGTCTGATATTGTACCCATGACTAACAGAGATGTAAAATAATTTAATTTATTTACTTTATTCCTGTTGCTCTTAGATAAATTAAAATAATTTAATTTATTTAAGAGCAACAGGGCCTCAGCAATCTTCTGTCTTGCCTGCATAGCAGGCCTGGGATTTAATCACCTTTATGATTCCCCAGACATCTGATATTTTTCTACTGCTGATGCTTCAGAACATTATCAGCTCTTGCCCTGAACTCTCTCTCAGGCAACAGAAGTAAGAAGTATTCACGTAGCACATTGCCCAGATTCAAGCATACTTATGTTCTCTAGGGGACTGAGTCCTTCCCTGGTTACTCAGTTTCTCTTAATATACTTGTAAAATGCCCTGGATTTCACAATCTTTCTACGGATGATATTTTATAGTGCCTTTTTATACTTCTAATTTGCTTGCCGTTGGTTTATACAGAAACTTGCAGGAATGAAACCAATATTAAAAATTACTAGCAGAATAAGAATCAATTTTATCATCACTGACTTGTTGTGAACTTTGTTGTTTGTGGCAGCAGTACAGTGCAATACATGAAAAATTACTATATGTTACAATAAGAAAAAAAAAAAATATATATATATATATAGATAGTGAAAAAAGGAGTAAAATAGTGGTGCTTTGAAGTCTCCATGCCAGGCTGAAATGCAACTAGTCAAAATCACAGATTTATTCCTTTTTCTTTCTTGATGATATAAAGGAATCAACACTGAATAATGTTTATGCAACCAACTCACTTGGTGATCTAAATTAGATGAAATTCCTGAGTGACTTGTGGGGCAACTAGATTAACACTCATATAAAGCTGAGTGAATTAATGATTGGATGTATTCCCAGACATTGATTATTGCCTTGATTATGTTAGCTTCTGTTGAGATAAACCACAGAGAATGGTCAAGTGGTATTTAATAACAAATCAGGAACAAATTACTTTTAAACAAGAAATTTAAAGCATGAAACAATCCAAAGTACTTCATAATCAATTAGTAATTTTGCAGGGTAAACACTTAAAAATGGAAAATGCAGTGTCTAACTTATGCATAGTGAGTAATGACTAATGTTTTAGTAATCTTGGTTGAGAAATGTTGCCAAATATATTTAAATTATGATTTTCACACTCTCAGTTGCCTCCAAGTATATTCCAACCAATTAAGTACTTCTTAAATATGTCAGTTATAATGAAGGAATATTGTTGAGCACAATGGGAGAACTCTCCTGCTTTTATAATCAACTAAAGATTTGAAATATTCTGTCAGTTCCAACAGTCAAAGGATTTAAGATCAATGCCTACTTTATTTCATTAATCCCAGAGGCCCATAAGCAGCGGGGGCAGAGCGTTTCGAGAAGGTTGGCGAAGCTTGTATAAAAGGAGAGCTTCACGGGTGTTCAGACATTCCAGAGGCCCAATCAGCAGGGGGAACAGAGCAAAATGCGAAATTAGTAAAAGCACAGAAAGGACAAGTGGGGCGGCCGTTATTGGGAGCAGGCCAGCAGTGAGAGTAGGCGCATCAGGCTTTGACTTAAGAGGCTTCGACGAGAAGAGGTTGAGGCCAAAATAACAGTACAGAAGATTTGGTCTTGGTTACCCATTGTACACTGCAGGCAGAATGGCAGATATGGCAGTGGAATGCTCTTCCTGTAGGATGTGGGAATTCATAAAACCTGATGGTCTCCCTGATGACTACACCTGTGGGAAGTGCAGTCAACTCCAGCTCATAAAGGACCGCATTAAGGAGCCAGAGCTGGAGTTGGATGAACTTAGGATCATCCAAGAGGCAGAGCAATGATAGATATGATTTTGAGCAGGTGGTTACACCCAGAGTGCAGAATTTGGGGAGTAGATGGGTGAACACCAAGAGAGGTAAAGGGAAAAAGAAATCAGTTCAAGGTCCCCCTGTAGCCATTCCCCTCAGCAACTGCTGAGGATACTGCTGTGGGGGATGACATTTCTGGGCAAGGCAGCAGCAGCCAGACCAATAGGACTGTGGTCAGTTCTGAGTGTCAGGAGTATAGGGTGAAATCAGGTGGAGCAATAGTCACAGGGGACGCAAAAGTTAGGAGGACAAATAGGGAGATTCTGCGACTGCAAAAGAGACACCAGGATAATGTGTTGCCTCTCAGGTGCTGGGGTCCAGGATGTCTCTGAGCAGCTGCAGAATATTCTTGAAAGGGAGGGTGAGCAGCCAGAGGTTGTGGTATGTGTGTTGATACCAATGACATTGGCAGGAGAGGGGTAGAGCTCCTGTGCAGTAAGTTTAGGGAGTTAAGAAGGAGGCTGAAGAGCAGGACCTCCAAGGTGGTCATCTCCAGTTTACTCCCAGTGCCACGAGCTAGTGAAGGTCAGAACAGGAAGGTAGCGCAATGAATGAGTGGCTGAGGAGATGGTGCAGGGGGCAGCATTTCAAGTTCTTGAATCATTGGGACCTTTTCTGGGGAAGGAGTGACCTGTACAAGTGGGATGGGTTCCACCTGAACTGGAGAGGGAACCAATATCTTGGGAGGGAGGTTTGCTAATGCTATAGGGGTGGGTTTAAACTAGATTTGCAGGGGGGTGAGGATCGAAGTGAAGAGGCAGAGGATGGGGTGGTTGTTGCACAAGTAGAGACAGCCTGTAGGCAGTCTGTGAGGAAGGATAAGCAGATAATAGAGCAAAGATGCACTCAGCCAGATAGTTTGAGATGTGTCAATTTTAATGCAAGGAGCATCATAAACAGGCAGGTGAACTCAGTATTCACCAGTGAAAAGGACCTTGGCAATTGTGTGGATGATTTACAGTGGACTGAAACACTTGGGAGAGTATAGACATTAAGAAAGAGGATGTGCTAAAGCTATTGAAAGGTATTAAGTTAGATGAGTCACCGGGACTGGACGAGATATACCCCAGGCTACCGTGGGAGGCAAGTGAGGAGATTGCTGAGCCTCTGGCAATGATCTTTACATTATCAAAAAGGGACAGCAGAAGTACCAGATGATTGAACGGTTGCCAATGTTGTTTCCTTGTTCAAGAAAGAGCATAGAGATAACCCAGGAAATTAAAGACCAGTAAGTCTTACTTCAGTGGTGGGCGAGTTGTTGGAGAAGAGCCTGACAGGCAGGATTTATGAGCATTTGGAGATAAAATCTGACTAGGGATAATCAGCATGGCTTTGTCAAGGGCAGATCATGCCTTACGAGCCTAATCGAATTTTTAGATGTAACAAAACACCTTGATGAAGGTAGCAGTGGATGTATTGTATATGGATTTCAGTAAAGCATTTGATTAGATTCCCTGTGCAAGGCTCCTTCAGAAAGTAATGAAGCACGGGATCCAAGGAGACCTTGCTTTGTGGATCCAGAATTGGCTTGCCCACAGAAGGCAAAGGGTGGTTGTAGATGGTTTGTATTCTGCATGGAAGTTGGTGACCAGTGGTGTTCCACAGGGATCTGTTCTGGGACACCTCCACTTTGTGATTTTTATAAATGACCTGGATGAGGAAGTAGAAGGGTGGGTTAGTAAGCAGCTGATAACACAAAGTTGAGGGTGTTGTGGATAGACTGGGCTGAGAAGTGGTAGATGAAGTTCAACCCAGATAAGTGTGAAGTGGTATATTTCGGTAGGTCAAATATGAAAACAGAATATAATATTAATAGTAAGACTTTTGGTAGTATGGAAGATCAGTGAGATCTTGGAGTCTGTGTCCACAGGACACACAAAGCTGCTGCGCAGATTGACAGTGCTGTTAAGAAGGCATATGGTGTGATTGTCTTCCTCAACTGTGGGATGAGTTCAAGAGCTGTGAGATAATGTTAAAACTACATAAGACCTTAGTTAGACTCCACTCAGACCACTGTGTTCATTTCTGGTCACTTCACTACAGGAAGGATGTGGATAATATAGAGAGAATGCAGAGGAGATTTAGAAGGATGTTGCTTGGATTGGAGAGCATGCCTTAGGAGAATAGGATGAGTGAACTTGGCCTTTTCTCCTTGGAGAGAGGGAGGATGAAAGGTGACTTGGCTGTATAAGAAGCTTTGATCGTATGGATAGCCAGGGGCTTTTTCCCCAGAGCTGAAATGGCTAACACGAGGGGACATAGTTTTAAGGTGCTTGGAAGTAGGTACAAGGGGGATGTCAGAGGTAAGTTGTTTTTTGTTTTTTTTTACAGAGAGTGGTGGATGCGTGGAATGGGCTGCCGGCGACGATGGTGGAGGCAGATACAATAGGGTCTTTTAAGAGACTCTTAGATAGGTACATGGAGCTTAGAAAAATAGAGGGCTATGTGGTAGGGAAATTCTAGGCAGTTTCTAGAGTAGGTTACATGGTCAGCACAACATTGTGGGCCAAAGGGCCTGTGATGTGCTGTAGATTTCTATGTTCTATGTTCTAATCCCCTTGAAGAGCACTCAATTCAAAAAGTCACACAAAAATTTCAAGATATTAAGGACTAGAAATCTGAAATATAATCAAATTACTGGAAATTTTTTTGCAGATGACACAAAGATTGGTGGAGGGACAGGTAGTGTTGAGGAAACAGGCAGGATGCAGAAGGACTTAGATTAGGAGAATGGACAAAAAGTAGCAAATGAAATACAATGTTGGAAAGTGCATGGTCATGCACATTCGTAGTAGAAATGTGTGGACTATTTACTAAATGGAAGAAAATCCAAAAATCTGAGATGCAAAGGGACTTGGTAGTCCTCGTGCAGAACACCCTAAAGATTAACTTGCAGGTTGAGTCGGTGGTGAGGAAGGCAAATGCCATGTTAGCATTCATTTCAAGAGGTCTAGAATACAAGAGCAAGGATGTGATGCTGAGGCTTTATAAGGCATTGGTGAGGCCTCACCTTGAGTATCGTGAACAGCTCTTCATCTTAGAAAAGATTTGCTGGCATTGGAGAGGGTCTAGAGGAGGTTCACAAGGAATCATACAAGGAAAGTTTGATGGCTTTGGATCTGTACTCGCTGGAATTCAGAAGGATGGGGGAGGGGCCTCATTGAAACCTTTCGAATGTTGAAAGGCCCAGACAGAATAATGCGAAAAAGATGTTTCCCATAGTGGGAGAGTCTAAATCAAGAGGGCACACGGGCACTCTTTCAAAGCAGAGATGCAGAGAAATTTCTTTAACCAAAGGGTGGTGAATTTGTGGAATCTGTTGCCACGTGCAGCTGTGGAGGCCAAGTCGTTGGGTCTATTTAAGGCAGCGATTGATAGGTTCTTGATTGGACATAGCAACAAAGGTTACGGGGAGAAGGCTGGGAACTGGGGTTGAGGAGGAGGAGAAAAAAAAGTATCAGCCACGATTGAATGGCAAAGCAGACTCGATGGGCCAGATGGCCCAATTCTGCTCCTATGTCTTATGAAGAAGAAAGCCCTCAACTCCGAGTGGAGTCATTGGGACTCCACCATGACAGCGTTTTTTTAGCAGGCTTTCTTGTTTTTACGAGGCTGAATTGCTAGCTCGACGCTCAACCCAGCACAGGTGGAAAGCATGCAAGGGAATGTCTTATGGTCTTATGAAATGATTTTTCTGAATCCCCTTGAAGAGCACGGGGTTAAAGATAACTTGCTTTTACTATAGTTCCGTGTATTCTAAAGTGACTAATGCATCTCATGTCTGATTGACAGTTGAGACAGGTAGAGCTTGTTAGGGTATGTGAGTAGGATGATTGCATTATTAGGCATTCCTTCCACTGCTTGTGCTTGACTTCTATGAATTCCTTTTGGCTAAACCTGAAGTGTCTGCTGTCTTCCTGGATGTTTCTCTGCACTTTTGGTCAAAGATTCATCATCAGAACTGGGAATTTATCATTAGAACTCTTTCACAGAAACATCAACTCGGTTTCTCTTTTTTTTCCAACAGATGCTGCCTGACTTGCTGAGTGTTTCTAGCATCTCCATTTCTTATTTTAGACATCTAGTATTTGCAGATTTCTGATTTTTACCCCTTCTCTGTCCTCCATGTCCTGCACTGTATTGGTGAAGCTCAAAGTAGACTTAGGAACAGAAGACACAAGAGGTACTGCAGACGCTGGAAATCTAGTGCAACACATCATGTGCTGGAGGAGCTCAGCAGGTCAGACAGCATCTCTGGATGGGAATAAACAGCTGACCTGAGACTCTTCATCATGACATGGAGGGGCTCGGCCCAAAATGTCAACTGTTTATTCCCATCCATAGATACTTCCTGACCTGCTGAGCTCCTCCAACGCATTGTGTCCTTAGGAACAGAACTTCATCTTCTAACTAGGCACATATCATCTCAGATTCAGTGAGTTCAACAATTTCAGATAATGAGTGTTTGCAGTATCTTCTGTTTCTAAACATGCATGATACTGATTTATTTATATCTCCTCCAGCCCAACACTATGTTGCCTTCCTTTCTCCATTATCACATTGTAATGAATTGCCATTTAATCTCCCCTATATTCCATCTCTTTACATTAGAAAGTTTTTGATAAGAATGGGCCATTTGGTTCAACAAAGCTTGCCAAATTCCTACTCACATGACTATCAAGTTTAGGTTTGAAAGCCTCTAAGCTACAGAACTAGGTAGTTTGTTCCACGTTTGTCCACAACTCACTGTGGAAATAAATGTTACCAGATGTTAGTCTGGTATCTCCCTTTATCCAGTCGCCACCTATAGCACCGTGAACTTGATGACTGATAAATTTTGAAGTAGCAGCTGGCATCCACCGTACTATACCCTTAGTGATTTTGAATACTTCTATCATGTCTCCACCCCTTTTACATCCACTTAGGCTAAAAAGATTGAATTCTATCAATCTTTCTTTACGAGCCTTTCTCCTTCTCTTCTTTCGTTCTATTTGCATCTTAAAACAATTTGCAATTTTTCCAAGTTCTGATGAAATATTAACCGCTTCCCTCTCACAGATAACGCCTAACTTGCTGAGTATTTTCAAAATGTTCTAGATTGTGTTTCTGAAATATTTTGCCACTTCAAAAGAAATTCCCTCATTGGGAAGTTCTTAGGACATGAAATATACCAGTGACTGATCAAGATGGCGCATGCATGCTACGTTTCTTTGGTCGACATCTTCTGGATAGATCATGAAACCATCTTTTTCACTTCTTTTATGCCTTTTACGTTTGCTTCTCATCTTGAATGTGATTCTGGAAGTGTTGGAGCCTGTGTTTTGCAGTTTGGAGATTGTTTGGGTGCTTCAGCACTCTGCGGTCTCTGAGAGGATTCCAGAAGGCAGGGGCAGTGTGACGAACCTCGTGGTGGGAAGGCTGCAGGATGGCGCGTGAACCGATGTTTTACCCCTTTTCGCCGATTAAAGCAACGAGGGGGATTGAAACATCAAGGCAAGTGCAGAAATTTGAAGATTGTTTTGGTGTTCCAGTGCTTGCAGTCTTTGAGGATTCCTGAAGGTAGAGGCAGTGTGCACAAGCCAATGTGTGGCTCCATTTTGCTGATTAAAGCTCCCATCGTTTGCCAATTAAAGCAGCGAGGGAGAGTGAAGCATCAAAACAAGTGCAGAGGGTGAGCACTGGCTGTTTGTCTTTAGATCAGTTGCTCTGTACTGGAGAGGGGAGAGTGTTGTCTAGGTTTTTTCTGCGTTTTGGGTTTGGACTTTGTGCTATAGACTCTTCTGTTCCATCTTATAGTTTTTATATTCTGTGTTTTTTTGCCAAATTTTCGAGTTTGTTTTTGTACAGGAATGGGGTCGATGTGCCTGATCCATATTGTTCAATTTTCGTGCAGGAGGAAGGATTTGGGGCTGATGTGCTTGTTCCATTTTTGTTTCTTTCTTTTTGTGGGGAGGTGGAATTTCGGGGTTGATAATCTTTCTTGGCTTCATGGCTACCCAGAGAGTTCAAGAATTTCAGAGTTGTATACTTTGATAATAAATGAACCTTTGAATGTAGATTTTCTTTCTGCAGTTTACTTACCACAGCTGCTTCTTACCTCCACTTTTGCCTTTTTAAATACTGTTTCGAGACAGATATTTCAGATAAAAACAACAGTGCATGTGCACCAACTTTAATCGTCTGCTCACGAGTGCATGGACAAGTATATCATAACAAATATTATACAGAAATAGAAAGAAAACATGTCACCTCAGATTCAAGAATCATTCACAATTAGTCAGAGCACCTTCTTTCTGAAACTGGAATCTCCAGTACAGATACAAGATATCAATCTTCTACAGTTAACCTAATTTATACCTCCACGAAAGTTCAGTAAAACTCCCAATAATCCAAAACCTTTGGACTCTGGTGGTACCGGCCCAGCAAAATTTCCAGACTATTATATGTCACTCCTTTTAATATCCAAACAAACTCTTATTTCACATTTTTTCTATGCATTACACAGAAGTATAATGGATATTCCAGTGAACTGAGTGAGCTTAGAGGCACCTCTCCAGATCCAGCTCCAGCTGCAAACCTGCTCACGTTCCTGAATCCTGGTATTCCAGAGCCCATCCTCAGCTCTAGTCACAGGCTTGGCCCACAGTTTGGAGCCTGGAGTCAAGGCTCCTTCCCCTCCACCCTGGCTCTGGTCACACACTCCATGCACTTGGGGCCCACCACACACAGTCTGTATGAATACATCACCCAGATGCTGAGACGTCCAGATTTCTGAACAATGGTTGTGGGATAATTGGTATTTCACTGTATATAGTCAGAGGTTTCCCAAACACAGTTAGCCACATATAGATCTCTCTAAACATGTTTGTGAACTTGCATTTTCCACAGATTGATATGATCACATATGGTTTTGTTGTTAAGGTCATAGAATTATACAATGCAGATGGCAGACATTTGGCATACCATGCCTGAGCTAACCCTGTAAGGTACTGTCTATTTCATCTCACTCCATTGGTCTCTCCTCATAGAGCTGCAAATCAAATATATATCCAAATCCTTTTTGAAATTTAAAATAAAGATTATCCCACAATGCTTCCAGGCTTTGTATCATAAATTTCAACCATGCTCTGAAAAATAGTAACCACTGTTGTGTTGTTTTCCCATTTATTTTAAATCTGTGTTTTCTCCTTGCTAGCTAGCCTATCACTGGTAATTGTCATCAGAACCGTTCAACTTTGGAGCAGGCATGGGCCACACAACACTAGTGGGAAACAATAAAGTTTACTGCCCCCTTATGAAATAATCAGGATTTCTTCACTGGTCACTGATCAGCCACAGACACTGCTCAAAGCAAATCCCTAGCTTTGGTATCCAAGTCAGACAAGAAAAACACTGATTTCTGGTACTCATAACCTTCAATATCACTGTTCCTTCCAGAAGGAGTTGATTTTAAATGGGATGTAGTAGAATGTACCCTGGCAATTCAACAAAACCATTTTCAACGCAGTAGACTCTTACCTTTACAGCTGTTGTAATGAAGCTGCTGCCATGGATTTTTGGGATGGGTGAATGTGCACCTTGTGAAATGCCTGACTGCTTGGCTGTGGGACTCCCTGCTTCAAACAAAATGATAAATAAATCAACCTGAATTTGAAAATAAACTATTGGACAAAGTTGATAATAAATGTACATTGAAAAGTATGTATACATTATACAAACTTGAGATTCGTCTCCTAGCATTGAAACAAAGAAATGCAAAAGAACCCATGAAAAAGACAATCAAACACCCCAATGTGCAGTGAAAAGAAAGAAAAACAAATCAAATAATGCAAACAATAACCGCAAGCAAATAGCGCTCCGAACTGAAGTCCACAAACAGTCCGAGACCCATAGTTCAGTACAAAGCCAAACTAACGTCACATCAAAAGTAAGACTTTTTCCTTGGTGGCTTTAAAGAATTTGTAAATAGGGAGGCAACCAGAGTCAGTTAATTATTGCACTTCACTACAAAGTCAGTAAAATCTTCCTATTTGCATATTTAGGAGTCAGAGTCCTGCAAAATAATATTTTCTTAGATAGCAAACACGAGGAAATCTGCAGATGCTGGAAATTCAAGCAACGCACACAAAATGCTGGTGGAATGCAGCAGGCCAGGCAGCATCTATAGGAAGAAGTGCAGTCGACATTTTGGACCGACTAACTTCAAATCACTGTGCTTTCCCTGCCACCCATCCAGAGTTCCAATATTCGCGGTACATTTCTGTTATCTTCACATGCCTGAAAGTGTTGTTTTTTGGCAGATTACAGCAACACTGCATTTTATTCCTAAATGTTGCTTTTTGCAGAAATCAAGAGTTATGAAATGCACCCAGGAAAGGTTAAATGTTTTGAACAACAACTTACCAAACACAGCCATCTATATCTGGAATTGCATTTAGCCCTGGTCTCTTGCTAGTTCTATGTACAGCTCTTTTAAAAAGCTGATACAAGCACGATTGATTTTAAGGCTCTTTGAATTACCATCCCCGATGGCCTTCATGCCAGATTTTATTCCTATCCTGGACAGGCATGGGTGTGTGAACTTGAAGGATTCTCAAACATTCTGATTCTATCAAGTGGTTAGTGGCACAGCTTGAAGAGCTGCTGCCTTACACTATAACAAAAGCGATTTAATCCTGATCTCCAGTGTAGTATAGCCTTTGCACATTTGCCCTGCAACTGCTCCAGTGCTCCTTGTTTCCTCTCATATTTCAAAGACGTAGTTGGTAGAATAATTAATCACTGTAAATTGCCCCTTATGTAGGTGAGTGATAGAATCAGGACAAGATGCTGGGAATCTGGTGAAAGTTTTTTTTTAATTTACATTAGAGTTACCAGTTGTCTGATGATTGGCTTACATACAATGGGCAGAAAGACCTGTTTTTATTCCCATCAATGTGCCTGCCAAAAAGTTCTAAAATTTCCTTACAAGAGACATTGAGAACACTAACAAAGTGGAACCATGTACCAAAGATGTGGTGAGAGGCAGTGAATGGAGTAACAAACTTGTCTTTAAACATGTATTTGGTTATGTTGTCAAAAGAAAATACATTTCAGGTCACTGACCCCTGGAAATAGTTGTTTTGTAGATCTTGTTCTCCGTAAAAATGCTCTGACCTAGAAAACGTCAACAATGTGGAGTACCAGATCCCCGCTCTGTTACTCAGTTAGTGAAATAGCGAATATGTGCTTTGAAGCTCAAATTTGAATATTTTGGCTAAATTTGAAAATAAAAGCCCACCTAATTTGAGTTACATATCCTTGTACTAAGACAATGGGTCATAATAACATTCTTAATGTGATCATCTATTTGGGTGTACTTAAGGCAGAGATTGATAGGTTCCTGACTTGACACAGCATCAAAGGTTACGGAGAGAAGGCTGTGGAATGGGGCTGAGGAGGGGGAAAAAGGATCAACCATGATTGAATGATGGAGCAGATTCAATGGCCAAATTGCCTAATTCTGCTCCTATGTCTTATGGTTTAAAATGCTCTTTAGAATGAGCCATGCCTCCCATGCCTCAAGCCAAACTAAAGCTGCAAGACTGAAAATAGAGCTAAATTTAAAAAATACCTAATGATGTCGATTTAATCTTCTCTCACTAGACAGTGCCGTAACTTACCAATAACCTGCTTAGTGACACCCATCTCCACCCCTCTTTTAACTTTGATCCCAACCTGAGGAAAAGGAGTTGAAATCCACAGGCAGTGATAACAGATCATTTTCATCTTTCCATTCTTATCCTTGAAATGGAGCCAGAGTTTGGAGAACTATTGGATCAAGGAAAATCTTACTTAGTTAAACTGATTAAACTCATTTATCCCAATTCTAGTCCCAGGTCATGGCTATAGGAATCCTGCTTCATTATTCATTTTCTCTTCATTATGTCTTAAGAGTGAATGTTTCATGTAACAGCAGTACATATGCAATCATGCATGTGTACATTTTACTGGGTACATAGAAATGGTCGATGGAGGAGGAGGAGAAATATACATGATACTAACAGTGGTGCATGTGATTAATCATTGTCCATACCTGTGTTTGATGTTGGCACTCCAATTACTTGTCCAGGCTTGTCCACAATAATGTAGGGATTACTTATGACGGAGACTGATGATCCTTGCTTCATGTGGACAGGAGTTGAAGATGGTGTGCGTGGCAAAGGAGAGTGACATGGTGTGGAGATCGGGGATCCTGCAGTAGCATGAAACAACTAGTGTATTTGAAAACATTTTCACATTCAATATAATTAGATCAATTCCAAATTATCATCATAATAATATTTGTACAAGATTGCTGTGAGAAAAGTAGTTGTTGCACTGACTTATGAAGTTACTTAATTGGCTTTAAAACAATTTGAACTGCCTGAAATTATGGAAAGTGATAATAGATCATTCTCATCTTTCCATTCTTATCCATTACTTACCGCCATTTTCCTATTTTCATTATTATTCCCAGACTTAATAATTTTTTAATGTATCTATGTTTAGGGGTGTTGGGGAGCTCCCTTCCTGAAATATTGTCATTTTCTGATGAAACTTTCGATTGTTTCCATTATTTCAGCCTCATCATCTAAGTAATTTCCCAACATTACTATCATGAAAAACACATTTCCAGTCTTTCCACTGTTCCATCCTCACAATCATTCCTGTCCTCACTTCCATTCCTATTGTTTCATTAACAATTCCAAATAATTTCCAACTTATATCCATAATATCCTATCTATTTCATCTTCATAATGTCTGTTATTTCACCCATAGAATCATTCCTTCCCTTCCAGCATTTCTGTTCTTTTTAATGTCCCAAACTTTATATCATTTGTATCCATTCCAACCAAATCAAACCGTTATTTCCATTCTTCCATTATAATTTCATCCATTTTATCTGTCAATTTTAGTTAAAACAATTGTATACAGAAGCCACTGATGGTCCAAATCAACAGTTTGGATTGTAGTTAAGAAAGGGAGGGAAAATATGACAGAATTACTTAATTCTTCTTTCACCTCCCCATTCTATTTAATTCCATAAAAAGCTATATTCTCCTTTACTCAATTCTGATGGAAGGATCAGAGCAATTCTGAGTTAGTCTGCATTTTTCATTTACAATCGGATTACTCTGAAAACACTTTCTCACATTTGGTATGCCTCCGACTTACTTTTCCAGTTTTTTTTAAGATATAGCATTTCAATATTAGGAATATGCATACCTGACACAATTTTGCAGCTCATTGTTATGGGTTGGAACGACTTTCCTGGAGAATCAGCAGGACTGGGAAGCTGCTCTTGAGGAACAATTTTGCAGCTGGCTGTGATTGGTTGGAAAGCTGAGTTGCCATGCGACCCAAATGTCACCTTCTGGGTGGCCACTGGCCTGGTTGGTGTGCGTTCCAGGGAAGAATGTCCCATGTGAACGCTGGAACTCGACTCATTTTTGACAGGGAGTTCCAACTTAACTGAAAGAAATAAAGAACTGTAAACAATTTTCATTTCCTCTTGAGAAATGACTGTTAAGAATCTTCTATTTTTTTCAAACATAAGATGACGACATTCGACCCACAATAATGGGTCCCCATCATTCCAATCCTCCCAACTATTTTCCTGTAACCTGTTTTCTCCAATCAACTTTTTCCTGCCACCCATCTATACCAGAGATAATTTACATTAGTTAACCAACCAACCAGTATGTCTTTGGGATATGGGAGAAAACCAGAGTGGTTGGAGGAAAGCCTCATGGCCACATACAAAATGTACGAACTCCACAAAAAAAGCCAAAGTTAGGAACCCACCCAGGTGGTTGGAACTGTACAATTAATGTTCTGCCATCATGCTGTACTATTTTCCAGAATGTTCTCAGTGCCAATTTGCAAACAATTTGAATTTGTTCTTGAATTTGCTCAAAGATTGGTGTAAGACATGGAATGAGACTTCAATAAACCCATACCAAAGGTGAATAAAACTCAGCAATATTTCATTTAGTGATCAACTTTCATTCTCCTCAACTCCCAGGAATATAAAACAAAAACAAACAAAATGCTGGAGGAATTCCAAATGAAGAGCCTCGAACCAAAGCCAAGGCTCTACATTTCCCTCCACTGAAGCAGCCTGTGGTGTTCTTTTAGTTTGTGTTCCAGATTCCAACCTCTGCAGTCTTTTATGAGTCCAAAGGACATAGGACCCTTCTCTTCAATCTCAATAGACTCCTCATTTTGTTCCAACATCAATCTAATATAACTTTGCAGCACTGCCTTCAAAGGTAAGCATGTCATTTGTGAATTAAAGGGACTCAAACTGCTGGTGCGGACTCCCCGAAGTCCTGCACAGATGTAAAGCATAACTCTAAGGTTATACTTCTTGCTCCCTGGAAGAAATAACGCTACTAAATCAAATCCTTTAATCGTCAGAATGATACCTATTAGATCACTCTCTGATCTTTACCCCTGAGGCTTACTCCTAAGAACTTATTACTCTATTATCCAGAGTACGTTAAACAAAAAAAATCATAATTTAATATTTCAGCCTGCACTGAAGTGGACCCTGGCCAAAGCAGACAGTGAAAACTACAAATGATCTGAAGGTTAATGCCCTTATGAAAGGAACATTTTTGTACCAATCAGCAGCCTGCTTTCAGCTCTTCATATTTTCCGAACTGGGCACGGAATCAAAGTTTATAAATTCAGAGAGTAACAAAGTACCTTAAATAGATTAGAAATTCCATTCTACCTCAAGTATTTAATTAGTAGGCCCACCTACTTCCAAAGGAACTGCAGACTGATTGCAACAAGTGGTATTGGTCAACAGCCATGTCTAAAACCAACACAATACTAGAGAATGAGATGCCGGTATTTGCATACAATTGGGAGCACAGTGGATGGACCTGTTAGGTCTCTTTACCACTCACATATGCTATTTGTGTGTCCCAGTCTGATCTAAAACTGTGTAAACTACCTCAGTGTTTGATTTGAGTGGGTACCAAAATGTCAATGAAGAGACACAGCAGAGAAAGGGGATTCCCAGCTTACAGAACACGCAGCAAACATCAGCCACCTACTTTGACACATCTTACCATAACCTGTATACTACTGTCCTTAAATTCCTGTCAATCAGCCAAGCACTACGGGCAATTTTCAGTCTACCAGGTTACACGTTTGTGGAAAATGGGAGGAAACTAAAGCACCCAGAAGAAACGCAGAGAATGTGCAGACTCCACAGACAGCACAGGAGGTAAGGATCAAACCAGGGTCTCTGGAATGTGAGCAGCTGCTCTAGGAGCTGCATCACTGAACTGCCCATGTGCCTCTATTTCTGACTTGTCACTGAACTTGAATCAGTGGCTTGTTAGCAGTTTATACATGTGTATGACTTGATTTCTGGGATATACACATGTACATATGACATCCTACTTGTTTCAGGGCCTGTACATACATGATTCCATGCATGTTGCAGTGCCTGCGTATTTCTATTCATTTACCAGGTTTGGAATGGAGATGTACGTGTGTGACAACACATCTAGTTTGAGTTTACAGTATATGCAATTATGCAACTCCATCTCAAAGTTTACTAACTGACACTCTCCAGTAATCTGCACTTCTGAGAGAACAGCTGGGCCAAAACTCAAGCGCACCCCGGGCAGTATAAGTACAGTGCCTCAGCAGCACTCAGGCCAAAGTCAGAGCAACACTTAGGGAACCCAAGCTGTGGTGCATCACAGATCTTTTTTGTTCCCTACTTGGTTATGCTGATTATCAGCTCACTGATGAGTACATGGGAATACTGTCTTTCATTTCCCTTATTCAGTTAAGCTAGTAGAGCTACCACCTCACAATGTCACAGGCCCTGATCAATTCTGATCTGGAGTGCTGTCTCTGCAGAGTTTGCATGCTCTCTCTGCGAAATCGTACGAGTTTCCTCTGAATGCCCCTTATTGCACCCACCCCCACCACCCCACATCCAAAGACATGAGAGTTGATAAGTTATTTAGATGTTCCAAATGACCCCAGCATGTAGGTGAGTGGTGGAATCTACATGCAGCTGATGAGAAAGTGGGAGAATACAAAATGGAGTTAATACAAAATTAAAGAGTAGACAGGCAGTCGATAATTGGCATGTACTCAGTTGGCCTAGTTCCTTGTATCTCTCTCTGACTCACATCAATCATAGGGAAAATTACTGGAAGATAAATCCTAAGGAACAGGACAATGTTAACTTGGAAAGGGAGGGACTGTTCAATGGGCAACAACATTCTTTTGTGCAGGGGAAATCATGTCTCACAAATTTGAGTTTTTTTGAGGACACAAACAAAAAATTGATCAAGGCAATAGTAAACATGGTTTACTTGGACTTTAACAAGGCTTTAGGCAAGTGGTCGGGCACATGAACTCAAAGAATGTTGTCAAGATGGATACAAAAGGTGGCTTAATAATAGGAGACAGAGGGTAGTGGTCGAGGAACATTTTTCTGACTTAAAGTCTGTAACCAGTGGTTTACTGCAGGGATCAGTGTTGGAACTTGTTTGTCATATGTAATGATTTGGACAAGAATGTAAGTGTACTGAATGGTAAATCTGCTAATGACACGAAACTGGTGAAACAGCAGGGAGTAAAGAAGAACACGAGTGAATCTGCAGATGCTGGAAATAAAAACACAAAATGCTGGCAGAACTCAGCAGGCCAGACAGCATCTATGGGAGGAGGTAGTGACGACGTTTTGGGCCGAAACCCTTCATCAGGAGAGATCCTGAGACGTTCCAGAGGACCTGGTTTGATCCTTACCTCCTGTGCTGTCTGTGGAGTCTGCACATTCTCTGCGTTTCTTCTGGGTGCTTTAGTTTCCTCCCATTTTCCACAAACCCTCCTAATGAAGGGTTTCGGCCCGAAACATTGTCACTACCTCCTCCCATAGATGCTGTCTGGCCTGCTGAGTTCTGCCAGCATTTTGTGTTTTTATTAGAGAGTAAAGAAGGTTGTGAAAGGATGCAGAGGGTAATAGATCAGTGGCCGATGAAATTTAATCCAAATTAACGTGAGGTAATGTATCCTGTGTCATCAATGACTAACAGAACACATACAGAGACCTCAGGCATGTTGATGTACAGTGAGTCATTGGGGTACAAGTTAATAGATCCCTGAAAATTGACACAAAGATAGATAGGGTAGACAGCAATTAGTATGCTTGCCCAAAACAGTGATCCTGGGGATGAAAGGGTTAATATGTGAGGAGCTTATGATGGCTCTGTGACTGTACTTGCTGGAATTTAGAAGAATGAGAGAGGATCTCAATAAAACCTACTGAATATTGAAAGGCCTAGACAGAGTGGGCTTGGACAGAATGTTTCCTATATTGGGAGCATCTAGGACCAGAGGGCACAGTCTGAGAATACAAGGACATCCCTTTTGTTGGAGGGTGGTGAAACTGTGGAATTCGTTGCCTTAGATAGCTATGGAAGCCAGTCACTGGGTATATTTAAAGTGGAGGTTGATAGGCTCTTTATTAGTAAGGGTGTCAAAGGTTCTGAGAAGGCAGGAGAATGAGATTGTGAGAGGGATAATAAATCAGCCATGATGGAATGGCAGAGCAGACTTGATGGGCCGAATGGCCTAATTCTACTCCTCCAGTACGTCTTATAGGAGTTGAGCTGTCAAGGTGCAGCTATATAAAACATTGGTCAGGCCACATTATCATATACAGTGCTGGTGGCCACACTACAGGAAAGATGCATGTAGTTTTAGGAGGAGTGCAGAAACAATTCAACAGGGTGTTACCCGGAACAGAGGAGTGTAGTTGTAAGGAGCTTGGATAGGTTTGGTTTATTCTCCGACTGGAATGTAGCAGGCAGAATGGTGACCTCATAAAGGTTTATAAAATTATGAAGGGCATAGATAGGATACATTGAATACTCCAATACAAGGGGAATCTAAATCCAGGGAGCATAGTTTCAAGTGAGAGTGGAAGAAATTTAACGAAGATCTGAGCAGCACATTTTCCATACAGACGGTGGTGACTATGTAGAATGAGCCGCCGGAAGAAACTGTGGAGGCAGATACAATGAAGAGATACATAACTGTACAGAAGAATTGTGTTTGGTTTTGAATTTGTTTGTATGGCTGTATGCTATATTTCAGGATGTGTGTAGTGTACTAGTCATACAAGAGACAACTCACCTTTTTCAGCAGTGCCACCCAATGGATCATGTGACACTTTTCCTGAAGCAGCATTCAGTACAGCCACAGGCCCATGCACACCTCCAGATGAGGTCATTGGGGGGGTGGAAGACGATGCAGATTGTGATGGCGTGACAGACCGAGGTGTCCTACTGCAGGTGGAGGAGGAGGAGGATGACGAAGAAAGCAGCGTTGCTGTGGAACTAGGAGGCAGTGCAGTGCAGTAGTCCTCCCCGAGAGAGTCGCGATGCAATTCAACATCCACCACCTGTTCCAGAGAAAATGCACACAGAGCACTGTCAGTGCCAAACCCATCATTAGGAAAATGCACCTTTCTAGTTTGAGTATCAGAACAGAACACAATCTGAATTAACATTTATGGAGTTACACAGCTTTGGTTTATCACGTTCATGCTCCATACCACTTCCATTTACCAACACTTGCTCTGTAGCCACCTATCTGTTGGTGATTCAAACAGAGATGCTATACTTCTTAACTATGAGATTATGCGAATCTATCTGCACCACTTCATCTGGCAGTGGTTTCCAAAGTGCAATCACCCTCTGGGTGAGAAATATTTTCCTTAGGAACCCATAACACTTAATCTTTCCCATCCCGCCCCCCCAAATAATTATTTTAGTCCCAACTTCAAACCTATGCCATGTGGTTTTAGATGCCTCTTTTCTGGGAACATTTCCTACTCTACCCAACAAAGTGAAACCCACTAAGGTATTTCATAGAGTTATCTAATTCCAAGCCATGCAAGGAGACAGTGGCAAAATGGAGAGACAGAATCCTATGAAGGGAATTTGATAGCATTTGAAAACTTTAAATCCAAAGCAGTACTTAGCATGGAACAAAATGGTGGTGAACAAGATTTCATGCCAGTTATGACAGGAACAACAAGTTCGGATAGAACTTGGGAGGAGAGCCAAGAGTTTGCTGGAAAGATCATGAATAGAGATATACATACAATGAAGGCTCACAGCTGCTGATAAACTGAGAGAAAGGAAACGTTACAGAACAGAAAACAGGCAACTTTGTTGATCGGTGAGGAAATGATAAGTAAAATCTCAACTCAGAGTCTGATATGACACCAATTGTTACAATCGGTCAGTGTCAGATACCTGCCATGGAGAGAGAATGGTATCTGGAATGGGACTAAAGGAAGCTGTATTTAGAAAGCCTATGAGGCATTAGTGGATGAAATCATCAGCTGGCACAACTGGGCACAGCTTTAAAGCAGACATTTGTCCTAACCTTTCCCATGATTGACAGCCACACTAAAATGAACAGTAGAGTGTCACTAAGAGTGTCACTAATTAACTTACACAATAATATTTTGGTTAAATGAGAAGTTTATCATTACATATAAGAAAGCGTCAACCATAGAAAAAGTGGGATTTTTGCAAACCTCCAGGTAGAGAATAAGGAAGGATCCCTTTCAAGACGCCAATGGAAGGATCTCCATCAATAAAATATAGACAGTGTCTTGACTCTAATTTCCATACCTTCAGGATCTAACCCATACTCATATTCCAGGTTTATACCTGAGCAATAATCATGTGCATTATCACCTATGGATTTAGATTAAATGAAATCAACATTCTCAAACAGGTGGTGGAAGGGAAAGAAGAATGAATAGGAAAACAGATGAATCAGTTAAAGAGAAACAGAGAAGCGTACCGTTTCCGCACCAAGGGTCTGCAAGCCCGTGTATGTTCTATCCAGCTGCAGAAAAATACCAAACATGGATCAGTAAACACAGAAAGAGCTGCAGACTCCATCAATATGAACATTTAAATTTGAAAACATGATCAAGGAACTAACAATGACAGTTGCCTAAGCACTGATTTTTCACTCTTGGGATTTCAGTTCATATCTACCATACCAGCTGTATCACAAGGCTGTGTGCTTAGCTCCCTGCCCTACTTGTGTTACTTTTAAGATCGTGCGGCTCCAATGCCATATTCAAGCTTGCTGACGACACCACTGTTGTAGGCTGAATCAAAGATGGTGACGAATCAGCATATAGGAGGGGGATTGCAAATCTGGTTGAGTGATGCTACAACAATAACCTCTTACTCAGTGTTAGCAAGACCAAGGAGCTGACTTTGACTTGAGAAGGAAGAAAGCAGAGGCCCATGAGTCAGTCCTCTTCAGAGGATCAGAGGCGGAGAGGGTCAGCAATTTTAAATTCCTTGGTGTTATTATTTCAGAGGACCTGTCCTGGGCCCAACATACAAGTGCAATCAGGAAGAAAGCACGATAGTACCTCTACTTCCTTGAGAGTTTGCGAGGATTCAGCATGACATCTAAAACTTTGACAAACTTCACAGATGTGTGGTGGGGAGTATATTGACTGGCTGCATCATAGCCTGGCATGGAAACGCCAATGTCCTTGAATGGAAAATCCTTCTATAAGTGGTGGATATGGCCCAGTCCATCATAGATAAAGCCTTCCCCACATTGAACACATCTATACCGAGCGCTGTTACAAAAAAGCAGCACTCAACATCAAGGACCCCCACTGCCAACTATCTTCTTGCTGCTGGCATCAGGAAGGTGGTACAGGAGCCTCAGGACTCATGCCTCCAGATTCAGGAACAGTTATTACCCCTCAGCTATCAGGTTCTTGAATCAAAGGGGCTAACTTCACTCAACTTCAATTGCCCCATCACTGAAATATTCCCACAACCTATGGAGTCACTTTCAAGGACTTTTCATCTCATGTTCTCTATATATATATTTTTTCTATTTTCTTTTGTAATTGTATGGGTTGTTGTCCTTTGTGCACTGCTTGTACACCCAGTTGGTGTGGTCTTTCATTTATTATAGCATGGTTATTGAATATATCCGAGAAAAAACAAACCTCAAGGTTTTATATGGTGACAATTTACTTTGAACTTTGAACATAGACTGATGCAATGTTGATAGAATTTCCATCTAATGAGTAGCAAAGTATATTAGAAGTCATTACCACAATAGAGAGACAATAAGTTTGAAATAGTAATCACAATGCAGTAAAAATAAATCCCAATTGGCAATCTCATTTAGGTGATGGTTGGCATTAGAAATTAAAATGTTGCAATGTATGAGGCACAGATCAAATAAATGAGATACAGTAAAAACTCCATTCTGCCTCTAATATGTATAACTTTGGATAACTTGATACATCATGCAGATGATTTGACTTGCAGTGATACAGTTCCAGCTTGTTGGTTATGTTTATAGAAATCTTGGCTTTAATAAAGGTCATGGTTCAAATTCCATTCCAGGACCTGAGCACTTCACCTCTGTTGTACTTCAGCGCATTGAAGTGTTGACTGGGCTGTCCTTCAGGTGGGGCATTAAACCAATGTATCATTTCTGTTGAGGAAGGCAAAAATGTTCCTACATCAGAAATTGAAGAACATCAATGAATTGGCTACAATTTATCCTTGGATGTAAATAACCAAATATGTTGGCTATATGACCTTTATAAGAGTTCATAAAAATCCAACAATCTGGCACTTTTGGAATTATGGTAGTGGCAAAATTCAGAAATTTTTTTGGACTAGTACACCTAGTACTAATTTTTTAGTACACCTAAAAATACCCCAAAATATTTTACTTTTACTTAGATATTATTCAGTACTACAATAAATGAGTAAAGTTGGTAAATTCACGAATGCCCCACTAAGCCTTATAGGATTTGGGGATGGTAATGAGGGGTGGTGAGGGTGGAAATAGGGCCCTAGTGAGCATCAGAAGAATGTGGTTATACAAGCACCCACTGAATTTTGGAACAACATGGAGAACAGGACCCAGCTGAGTTTTGGCGTGCACAGGAAACCCATTTCCTGCTGAACCAGATACCAAAATGTTGGGAAATCTGAATTGTCAGACAGTGGATTATTAGAGTTTTAATATAAACAGCATGCATTATTTGTACATGAAACAAAAACTACACCTGCTAAGAGTGCTTCATTGGCAATGAAGAGCTGTGTTTTATCACAAATATTACAGAGTAACAGAGCACAGAAACCGCTATTTCAGCACACATTGTCTATGCCAACTATCAACTACACATACTATATATTAATCCTACTTCTCCAGCACTCAAGTTCTCCAGGATCGTGTGCTGAGCACAAATTAATAAGAGTGAAACAAAAGAGCAGTAGCGGCAGCCAGAAACCATCTACCTTCAGATGGTGAATTATGTCTATTCTTTTGTTCCGCAGGTCCCTGAAGTGGATCTGAATGCGTACAGGGAATTCACCCCAGCCTCTCCTGGTCAGGTGGAATGGTGGTTCACTATGTACAAAATAAAAGCAAGAAGAGAAAGATCATTCAATAAGGAAAAAAAAAGCACAACTTAAAACACTGCAAAGTGCCAGATGAATTTTGATTCACTCCTCCACTATTTTGAGAACCAGGAGTTACAGCCTAACGCTGCATATCCTTATTTAAGAGCCAAAAGAGCTGTTCATAAGGCAAGTAGTAAAAGAGGGGAAGCAAATCTGGAAATTTGTTTCATACATCCATAATTAATCTGGGTCTATTTCAGCATAAGGTGCAAAGGAAACTTCATTCTGTTTGAGTCCATAAGGAACATGACCTGGATGTGACAGTGGACAGGTCACTTTACCCTGTACTACAGGGATAGTTGAAGTATAGAGGAAGTTATGGTTCTAACCCATGCTGGCCCTCAGCTGAAAGGTAATGTTTGATGAAAGTTAAGAATGCTACTCAAATTTCATGGCTTGGGACTAACCACCTGGCTGCCATCGTCTTGACTTCCTGATGTAATGTACTCGACCACATTGATTAGCTTTCAGCAGAAGTGATGCCTGAGGTGAGAGAAAAAGCCTCACCTAACTTCCACCAGGTCATTCGGCTTGTAGCTGGGGTGTAAGAAAAACCAGACCTTCTTCACAAAATGGTCAATCGTGGGCTCTTTCCGTGAACCTCGCACATACACCATCCATTTATGGGTAGACGGATCATTTTCTTCTCTCTTGTCTGGGGGAATATACCTGCAGTGTTAGAAAAGAGTCAACAAAGGATAGCGGTAACATCGACCTCACTAACAAACCCTCTCAACTTATTTCAGAATGTTTGGATGAAATGAGCAAAATTCTAAGTAGTTACAGGTCTGACTAAGAAAGAAAATATCCAAAGGATTTTGACAAAGGAAAAGAAAATTAGCCAAGGAACTGAGCAGAGCAGGCCAAGGAACAATAAAAGGAAAGCACAATTAAGCACCTAAGGATCAGAAGCCCCCCAAAGTAGCCCCACAACATACTTCGAAACATTGCCAACGACAATTGTCTTCTTTACGTAAAGGCGTGAAGGGTCATCACTAGATGTGAGGTATGCGCACCGTCGTTCTATCTCCTGCGGAGTTGGGACTCCACAAGTATCCTAGGAATGAAAAGAAAACATTATGTAACATTATCCTCTAATCTTCATGGGCTTATCATATTCATCTGTCTCTTCCAATCTAGTTAGACTGCAGGTCTCTAGCAAAACCATCCAATCCCCATCGTCTTCCAACTTGGTTGGTGACAAAGCCCAGCAACTCACCCTGAGATTAATCTGCTGGTTTTCATAGCCAGTCTCCCCAACATTCTAAGTCTGGCACTAATATTCAGCCACTTTTGCACTTAGTTCTTGCAATCTGCCTTAACTTACACCTCTTCTATATCTGGATATTAAACACTGACCATTACATTTAATTTAAGTATTGATATTGACCAGTATCCAATCTGGAGTGGCATAATATTATGTACAGTAGAGAGTGGCAGAAAAGTATTCTGTATTTTTGTACAAATATTCGGTGTTTTAATTTTATAAGTATTGTATTTCTATATTCCCTTGGGAGGATTATTTTCAGGAACAGTAATACTTCCTACACACTATTTGTCCATTATTTTTGCATTAACTTTACATTATGGATATAATTTTTAATGCATTTAGATTTATTTTTGTTTTGTTGTCAGTTTGTGCTTTTTAAATTTCTGATGATCCCCCAGGTACTGATGCCCACTCAGCTCATCTTTCAAATTACCATTTGTTGTGTGTGTATCTGTGGACAAGCCAAGTTACTGAATTAGTATGCCAACCTTGCACACAGACAATACATGCAATTTCCATTGGTTATGACAGAGGACACCTGGCACATTTTGCCAGACCAGGACCATGTGGGGCTTTATCATCTTCTGTTAATATATTGCTATCTTAAGATTCATAAGCAATGCTTTACTACCATACGAGTACTAACACTATGCCTTGCCCCTTGGCTATATACCTGTCCACTTTTCCTCCCTACTCTTTTTTCAGACCCATCAGGATGAGTATCTTCATTTGCTGCAGTTTGCTGCTCCTGTTCACTCTCTTTGTCTAGAAAAGAATCAGTTTGGTGAGTGACCGAATCAGTTTCTGATTGGTTGGCAGATGAAGTTTCTGAGCGTTGATTGGCTGGAGAGGATGATCTTGAAGGAGATTCTAAAAATTTCTTGATGACAGGGTGGTTCAAAACAGTTGGATCATATGATCTTGGACCCTAAAATAAAACAAACAGACCACTTTAGCCAAGATAATATCATTAAGAGAATAAATTAAACCCTACACACAATCTTTCTGTGACAACAGGAATGAATTGTCCCAAAGGCTCAGCCAAAAATACCATGTTGCCAAGTCACAAAAGATACAGGGTCATTGCAAAAATACCCAAAGCACATAATGAAAAGGAATCGCACTGTATCTGGAAAACTTGGTGATACTTGATGGTCAGCATGGGTGGGAAGGTCTTAAGGCCTGTTTCTGTGCTGTATGACTCTAATTAAACAGAAGTGCCTCAGGAAGTTACAAATTTCTGAAGCTTAATGTCATTAAGAATTAAGTTAACCAAAGGGTCAAAGCTACAGAAATTTGGCGAAAAAAAGTAAAGGCCAAGTAAATGATTATTTCATGGCTAAACTGTATTTTAAGGATTGTAAGGAAAAGCTAACACTTGGAAAGCAGAGGAGTGCCTGAATTTGAGTACTTTCTCCAAGCATTTTTCTCATGACGGAGCAGAATAAATGCTTTCTAAAGGAATCCCCTGTATTTTGTTCTGTCATTTGTTACAGCTAGTATAGTCTAACAATTAAACTCCTATCAGCATATACTAGAGAATATACAGGGTACACACCGCTTTCATGGGTTACTTCAGAAAGTAGAGAAATGTTGGAATGTCAAATTCTATTTTGCTGGCTCCACTACAAAGTTGGGGTTACTTAAAGAGTTACATACAGTACTACATTTAGAGATATTCTAAAGGTTAGTTCAGCACAGTAACATACACATAAAAAGTATTTACACTGTACACTAAAGCAACTGAAATTATGCAGGCCCTGGACAAATTTTTGAAAACACATTCTGTGACACAGTAAATTTGGGTACAATTGTTAAAGTGACTTTGATTCAATCTTGACTGTGGGGTCTTTTCGAAGAGAAAGTGTTCTTTAATTTTCTTAGGAACCCCCAAGCACGTGACCAAATTCTATTGCTAAGGATAGAAAGAAGTATCAAAAGAGAGGAAAATTAAAAGTCACTTAGTAACTCAAAGCATGAGATTTTAGTAAAATCGACAGATTGTTTATTTTCCTTAGAACACAGGGGGCTGAGAGGTGCACAAAATTATTAGTGAGGTTGTAGGAAACTTTTTCCCTTGGAGAGATAATGTCTAAAAGTAGAGGTCACATTTCTAAGGTGAGTAATAAATGCTTAAAGGATCTAAGTATTTTTTTACATTCAGAGGGTCACTGCATGCTGTAATGCACTTCTTGAAGAGCAAGTAACTTTCACAATATTTAAGTGAAGGATGAGCACTTGAACTGCCAAGGTATACTAAACTATATGCAAGTATTAGTATATCAGGTAAATATAGGTAAGTACTCAATGATAGCGTGGCCATGGTCAGATAAAAAGCCTGTTTCTGTTCCGACTGATACTATGTACATGTTACACTAATGTATTTTGTTTTTTTCATTTATCACTAATTAAATATTTTGACCTGTCATATCAAGTAGAGTACATTCACCTTGTTTAACTTTCTCAGCCATCCTTAAAAAGGTATAATACTGTCTGCTTTTCAGTTTCAAATGCACATATGAAGACAAATTGAAATCAGACCCCTCAATCCCTACCGTCTCCTAATTGAATTCTTAGCACAATCCAAAGGACATGCTACATCATACATGCTGATGATTTGCCTCTAGCATTAGAGCCCACAGTCTTAAAACGAATATAGAAACAGATAATGTTCGAAATACGAGGTCAGGCAGCATCTGTAGAAGGAGAAACATTCAATGGTTTAGGTCTGGGATACTTCATCTGGTGCAAGACCCTTCTGATCCAGACGTGAAATGTTATCTATTTCTCCCTATACAGATGTTACCCATTTCTAGCATTTTTTGCTTTTATTTCAGATTTCCAGCTAGTTTTTTTTTATTTTCACTTAAAATGGAAACTTTGCTGGAACTTTTGAAAATTTTGCTTAAAACAGGTAAGCAAATTCGTTAACATTCTGCCTTACAAATACCGACAGCATATAATTTCCCAGCCTTTCCCAGTGACCCTAATACAAAATTTAAAAACAATGACATTTTTGATTTACGATTATCTGATTGTATGCGCAGAATATCGCATCAATTATGAGCCATTTTTATACAATTCCACTAGGAGCCGTCATCATGCAGCTGCTAAGTGAAGTCAGAAGCATATGACAATACTTACATAATTAAAATACAATCACGCAGAATACCTGTTCTTTCTCCTTACCTCAGTAACCTTGGACTGAACAGCTGATGCATAGTAATTGGCCACAATGCAGGCACGAAGCTTGTCCATCATCCTTCTGGCCTCGCTCAGGCGCTTTATAAACAAGCAAATATTGAATCAATTACATAATAAGCAATTGTTTAAAAAATTGTCTTACCTACAAATGATATGAATCCTTAAAGCATTGAAGAAACATCATTTCTCAAGGACAGGTTATTCGTGTTTCCTGCTTCCAGCAGCAATTTGGAGCAAAAAAATACCTTTACCTGATCAATAATTTCAATCTCATGCTCTTTGTTCCTCATTTCCACAGCGAACTGTTCCTTGATGATACTTTCAATTTTTTGCAAAGTGGCTTCACGCGCTGCATAGAAAATGGAAGGATGGTTCAGTTAGATGGGAATGCATAGAAAAATAATCACAAAAGTTGCAAGTTAGCATGTGGTATCCATATTTACTAAAAAATGATGGCAATAATTTAAGACTTCATTAAACCTCAGTGAGAATCACTGAAATTTTGCCTAACAAGAATTCACAGACTCTGATAGGTGATTCATTGAACTAGATTCTTCATTCAATAGAAGCAAATGATTTCCTCTTCATTTGCTTGTTATTGTTTGAGATACGAAACTCCTGGAAATCACAATAACATCTCAATAGTTTTTAACGTAGACATCTTTTATAACCATTGGGAACACAGACCTTGCATTATCAATTCTCCATGGTATATACTGGTGTGGATTTAATAAACAAGTAGTAATGCAATTCAATGCTGAAGATTGCAATAAATACAATGACAGATAAAAGCTTCTCTAGTCATTTATTTTACATTTGCAAGTCTGAGAAATAATTATTTAGAATTTGTGTCTCTAAAGTTTTCATTAAAGTATTCAGGCTAGCAAATAGTTTCATGCTAATCAAACTAATTCCTCTAATTGGGTACAGCTGACAACAATCCCTGTTATTCTAATTTCAACTTATGTACCAGTGATTCTCACACCGTCAACCTTTGCATGCAGGAGCAGAATTATTGATGTGAAAAACTGCATTGCTATCATCGTTATTTCTGAAAGTATTCTAAATACAAACATCAACACTATTCCATTAAAGTACACAGATGTAAGAGCTATCATTCTGTTGGATCAGACAGTGGGAATTCAAGTGTCACTCCTATGTCCAGGTATTTGAAAAATATGTCAACATAGCTACTGCAAAGTATGTGGAAGCAGGACAAGAGATGAAAATCAGGTGTGCTCTTCTGACGTACAGCTGCTCATGAGCGGCAATTTTATACACACACTTATATACAGTTGCAAGAGAAAGTTTGTGAACCCTTTGAAATTACCTGGCTCTCTGCATAAAATGTGGTCTAATCTTCATCTAAGATACAATAATAGACAAGCACAATCTGCATAAACTAATAACACATAAACAATTGTACTTTCCGTGTCTTTATTGAATACACTACTTAATCTTTCACAGTCCAGGCCGGAAAAAGCATATGAATCCTTGTATTTAATAACTGGTAGAACCTCCTTTAGCAGCAATAACTTCCACCAAAAGTTTCCTGTAGCTACTGATCAGACTTACACAACAGTGAAGAGGAATTTAGACCATTCCTCCATACAAAACTGTTTCAGTTTATCAATACTTCTGGGATTCCTTGCATTAACAGCTCTCTTCAGGTCATGCCACAGCATCTCAATTGAGTTAAGGTATGGACTCTGATTTGGCCATTCCAAAACACGATATTTTTCTTTTTAAACCAATCTGTTGTTGGTTCACTCTTGTGTTTTGGATCATTTGTCTTGTTGCATCATCCAACTTCCATTAAGCTTTTTATTACGCTACCCTGACATTCACCTGTAAAATCACTAGCAAGAGAAAACCTGCAGACGCTGGAAATCCAAGCAACACACACAAAATGCCGGAGGAACTCAGCAGGCCAGGCAGCGTCTATGGAAAAAAGTAGTCAAGGTTTCAGCCCGAAATGTCAACTGTACTTTTTTTCCCCCATAGATGTTGCCTGGCCTGCTGAGTTTCTCCAATATTTTGTGGGTGTATTTCACCTGCAAAATGTCTTGATACAATTTTGAATTCATTGTTCCCTCAACAATTGCAAGCGGTCCAGTCCCTGAGGCAGCAAAACAGATCCGAACCATGATGCTCCTTCCACCATGCTTCACAGCTGGGATCAGGTTTTGGTTTTGGTGTGCAGTGCCCTTTCTCCTCCAACTTTTTGCATTTCTGCCAAAAAATTCTACTTTTTGTTTTATCTGTCAACAGAACATTGTCTCAGAAGAATTGTGGAACATCTAGGTGGTCTTTTTGCAGACTTGAGACATGCAACAATTTTTTTTTGGAGAGCAGTGGTTTCTTTGGTAGGGTCCTTCCATAATGAGCACCATTCTTGTTCAGGGTTTTTCTTTGCAGGATACCCACTCCTAGGGAGAGTAGCAACAGTGCTGAGTTTCCTCCATTTGTAAACAAGTTCTCTTACTGTGGACTGACGAACACTCAGGTCCTTAGAAATGCTTTTCTAGCCTTTTTTGGCTTCATACATCCCTACAATTCTTCTTCTAAGGTGCTCTGAAATTTGTTTTGATCAAGGCATGGTGCACGTAAATCTTTCTTGAGAAGAGCAGGCTCTGTCAGTAACCTGACTTCGTGTGTCTTTTTTTTAAAAACAGGGCAGGGTACCTCTACAATTCACACCTCCGATCCTTCCTCACATTCTCTTCAAACTTAACACAACTTACATTCTCTCATCCCCACATCTGACAAAAGGTACTTTATCTAAAACATTAAGTCTTTCTCACTTTCCACTGATACTGCCTAACCTGCTAAATACTTCTAACTTTATATTTCAAGTTTGCAGTATCTGTAACATTTTGGATTTATTTTATTCTGAAATTTCTTTTGAAGAACTTGAGTCAGAAAACAGGGTCATGCATTACCATAAGACCATAGGACACAGGAGCAGAATTAGGCCATTCAGCCCATCGAGACTGCTCAACCATTCCATCATGGCTGATCCCGGATTACACTCAACCCCATACAACTGCCTTCTTGCCATATCCTTTCATGCCCTGGCCAATCAAGAAACTATCAACTTCCACTGTAAATATACCCACAGACTTGGCCTCCACTGCAGAACAGTCCACAGATTTACTACGCTTTGGCTAAAAAAACAGAGGTAAGGCTCTGTTCTAAAGAGTTGGCCCTCAAATTTGAGGCTGTGCCCTCTAGTTCTGAAAACTCCCACCATAGGGAACAGCTCCCCACATCCACCTTATCTAGTCCCTTCCACATTCAGTAGGTTCAAAAAGATCCCCCCATACTCTTCTAAATTCCAGTGAGTACATGCCCAAAGCTGCCAAACATTCCTCATATGTTAACCCGTTCATTCCAAGAATAATCCTTGCGGACCTCCTCTGGACTCTCTCCAATCACAACACATCCTTTCTGAGATACGGGGCCCAAAACTGTTGACTATACTCCAAGTACAGCCTGACTAGTGTCTTATAAAGGCCCTGCATTATCTCCTTGCTTTTATATTTTATTACCCTTGAATAAATGCCAACATTGCATTTGCCTTCTCAACCACAGACTCAACCTGTAAATTAACCTTCTGGGAGTCTTGCATGAGGGCTCCCAAGTCCCTCTGCATCTCTGATGTTTGAACCTTCTCCCCATTTAGATAATAGTCTCCTTTTACCAAAACTTATTATCATATCATTCCCAATACTGTATTCCATCTGCCGATTCTTCCAATTTGTCTAAGTCCTGCTACAATTGCATTGCTTCCTCAGCACTACCTACCCCTCCACCTAACTTCATATCATCCACAAACTTTGCCACAAAGCTATCAGTTTCACTATCTAAATCGTTGACAACAATGTGAAAAGTAGTGGTCCCAATACTCCCCCGAGGCACACCACTAGTCACCAGCAACCAACCAAAAAGGCACACTCTTTGTCTCCTGCCTGTCAACCATTCCACTATCCATGACAGTATCTTTCCTGTAATATCCTAAGATTTTATCTTGTTAAGCAGCCTCATGTGTGGCACCTTATCAAATGCTCTGCTTGGTACTTCCTCGAAGATCTAACAGATTTTCAGGTAAGATATCCCTTTACAGAAATCACGCTGACTTTGACTTATTTTATCATTAGTCTCCTTGTACCTTAAAACCTCATCCTTAATAATAGACTCCAACATTTTCCCAATCACTGAGCTTAGGCTGACAGTCCTATAATTTCCTTTCATTTGCCTTTCTCTCTCCTTAAAGAGTGGAGAGACATTTGCAATCTTCCAGTCCTCCGGGACCATGCTAGAATCAAGTGATTCTTGAAAGATCATGACCAATACCTCTGTTATCTCTTTGGCAACCTCCCTCAGGACACTGGGATGTAGTCCATCTGGTCCAGGTGACTTACCCACCTTAAGACCTTTGAGTTTGCCTCGCACTTTTTCCTTTGTAATAGCAATAGCACTCATGGACCTCTGGCACACTGCTAATGACCTCCACAGTGAAGATAATGCGAAGTATCCATTAAGCTCATTGCCATTTCCTTGTCCTCCATTACTATCTCACCAGTATCATTTTCCAGTGGTCCAATATCAACTCTCACCTCCCTTTTACTCTCTTATATCCTTGGGTAGTCTTGCTCATATTTCATCTATTCCCTATTTATAGACTTTTTTAGTTGCCTTTTGTTGGATTACAAAGCAACAAAGTCTGCTGGAGGAACAGCCGGTCAAGCAGCATCAGTGGGAGAAAAGAATTGCTAATGCTTTGGGTTGAAACCTTGCATCAGAGCCTAATATGCTGACAATTCCTTATTTCTTAACCCCAACCTCCACAGATGCTGCCTGACCTGCTGAGCTCATCCAGCATATTGTCTGTCCCAGCACCTGCAGTCTCTTGTACCTTCACGCATTACAGAGCCAGAATAGAATTCCTCACTTTCCACCAAGCCTCTGTACTTAGCAGAATCACCCTATGCAATATCCACCAATTTCACCAACTTTCTGCCACCAAGCACTTCTTTCATTTCTCACCCAGCATTCCAAGGAGGTTGTTCACCACCAACCATTTCCTTCCTCACATCCTGAAATGAACTTGTCTTCTCCTTTTCCCAGTTCTGAAGGGTCTTTGACTGGAAACTGGCTCTGTTTCTCTTTGCACAGATATTGCCTGACCTGATGAATGATTCCAAAATCTTTGCTTTTATCTCAGGTTTCTAACATCAGTATTTTTGCTTTTCATTTCAGATTTCTGTCATCAGCATGTTTCCCTTTGGTTTCCAAGTAATTGTCTAGCAGGAACAACTCTCCTATTGGCTTCTACCTTGCTCCATGGCTGAGAGCCAACTTTTAATTTTCTGAGAAAAATTATCTGACAGGATATCTTCTAACATCCATTACTCAACATTGAAGGAAAAAAATGCAAAAACTGTATCAAGACATTTCAAAAAATATTATAGGGGAAAAACACTGCCTTGAAATTAGAACAATGGAACCTAGAGATACAAGCACTTAATTCTTTGAAAGTGATAACACAGGCAGATAAGGCGGAAAAGGTGGCGTTTGGCACAATTGGCTTAATTGGACAGGGTACTGAGTACAAGAGTTGGGACTTCATGTTACAGATGGACAAGATATTAGTGAGACAGTACCTGAACAATTGTGCAGGGTTCTAGGCTAGACTGCATATTTTTCTGCTGAGATGTACGACGATCTGACTTCACCTCTCTGATGCATATATAACAGCAGATTTTAAACTGGTGTTTGTCTAAGATATATCCCTTGAACATCACTAAATATCTGGTCCGAACACACTGCTGTTCATGTGATGCAAAGTATTTTCCATGTTTCCAATATTTGGAAAAGACATTTAACATGCTATAAAGCAGATTGAGACAAGTTATGGTCATGAAAGGTGCTGCAAAAATGCAAGTCCTTTTTAGAAGTAGGAGGGATTTAGCAGTCTTGTTTACCTAATTCGTTGCATTTTGAAGGAGGCAAAAAGTCAGCACTTGTGGTTCATTGCAACACCTCGTATTAGGTTAATGCCTAGATCTCAGTGCCAATCCTTCCTTTCTGAAAGCTGATATACAACTAACTTAAAAAATATCAACTCATTTTTAGAAGAATTCTGCATGTAGAATGTCGTCTAAGCGCAGATGTCAATTAATTCAAAGATCCATTCTCCTTCCAACCATTACTGAGTAGATAAGCAGTCAAAGTTTCACTCAAACAATAATTTCCTCTCTGTAACTGAAGCAGTGCATCCAGCACACAATGGAATACCGACAGACCAAATGGTAGAGCCGGAGGCAGAGGACATAAAATCACTGAGGCTAAACATCAACAGCATTTACTTCCTTCTACACAAGATCACAAGACAAAGGAGCAGAAGTAGGCCACTCGACCCATCGAGTCTGCTCCGCCACTCCACCATGAGCTAAACTATTCTCCCATCTAGTTCCAATTTCCGACTTTTTCCCATATCCCTTTATACCCTGACTAATTAGATAGCTGTCAATCTCCTCCTTAAACACCCTCAATGATTGGGCCTCCACAGCTGTGTGTGGCAACGAATTCCATAAATCCACGACCCTCTGGCTAAAAAAATTTCTCCTCCTCTCTGTTTTAAATGGGTACCCTCTAATTCTAAGACTGTGACCTCTTGTCCTGGACTCACCCACCAAGGGAAACAGCCTTTCTATATCCACTCTATCCAACCCTTTCAACATTTGAAATGTTTCTATGAGATCCCCTCTCATTCTTCTATACTCTAATGAATACAATCCAAGAGCCGACAAATGTTCCTCATATTTTGGTCCCTGCAATCCAAGAATCATCCTAGTGAATCTTCTCTGAACTCTCTCCAACATCAGCACATCCTTTCTCAGATAGGGGGCTCAAAACTGCACACAGTATTCCAAATGGGGTCTCACCAGTGCCCCATACTCTTATACACTATTCCTCTTGAAATGAATGCCAACATAGCATTCGCTTTCCTTACTGCCGATCCAACCTGGTGGTTAACATTTAGGGTATCCTGCACTAGAACCCCCAAGTCCCTTTGCACTTCCGATTTTTGAATTTTCTCCCCATCTAAATAATAATCTGCCCGACTGTTTCTTCTTCCAAAATGTACAACCGTACATTTCTCAACATTGTTTCTCATCTGCCATTTCTTTGCCCACTCTCCTAAACTGACCAAGTCTCTCTGCAACCTTTCCGTTTCCTCAACACTTCCTGCTCCTCCACCTATCTTGGTGTTGTCCACAAACTTAGCCACAAAACCATTTAATCTTTAATCTAAACTGATGATGGTGAGTTACTGAACTAGGAAGGTGTGTGAGATGGAGGAAGGATTCATAGCACCAGACTTCATAGGTTATTTGATTAGAGCCACCATTGCCGAACACCACCTTTCCATGTTTTCAGCAGTGATATGGAGGAAAGCACGTTTCTAGAGAGTAATCTAACTGAGTTTTACCTCGCACTACTACCTGCCTAGATCAGGGTTACCAAAACCCAGAGCACTACCTAATCCAAGTGTTACAACTGCTCTGACTGATTTACTGGAATAAAAGAAGTACACTGCAGAGTTGACATCCAAACCCACTTAACATCAACTGTCACAGGCAGCCACAATGCATTCAACACACACAAAACGCTGCAGGAACTCAGCAGGCCAGGCAGCATCTATGGGAAAAAAAAGTCCTACCAAACAGTTTCAGCCCGAAACATCATCTGCACTTTTTTCCACAGATGCTACCTGGCCTGCCGAGTTCCTCCAGCATTTTGTTTGTGATGCTTGGATTTCCAGCATCTGCAGATTTTCTCTTGTTTGTGGTTTGAGCCACTATGCATTGCCTTCGTGGCTCATTTCACACAGAGCAGATTGGCAATGGGATCACTGCTCCATTGTTAATGGAACACCAACACACGGCAAAGTTCATTCCAAGTATCCAGCACGGTGCCATCTCAGCAGATAGTCTTAAAAAGCAGAAGGGAGAGAGGTACAGACCTGTAAGCATTGACTACAGGAACAAAACTGATGCAATAAATCAACCCTTTGTAAAGGTAGTACTGAGCAGGATTCCAGTGATAATCATAACTCCAATTCTAATCTTTCCCTGTAGTGAAAATTGTGTTTGTGGTAGCAAACCCTTTCAAAACTTGAAGAATTGCGTATGTGGATAGAATTAAATAGTAGAGATGTTAAATTTGTCTAGAACCATAGCTAGATCATTCTTGGAGCAATGAACAATTCCAATATCTAAATGATAGAAGTTCTAGTAAAGATTTGAGAACCCATAAGTTGGTACAAAAGCTTAGAAGCTATTGGAGCTTGCTCCAAAACATTAGATAAGATGAAATGGGCTCATCTAGGAAAATTAAATAAGACGGTGCCTCAAAAGAAATCTTTAATTTGACTATATATATTAAATTTTGGATCATTTTAGCAAAGCACCAACCAAATGAGTTCCTTCAGTGTTGTAAGTTCCTAATTCAGATAATTGAGTTTTCCTTCAAAACTACAAGCATGCAGAAATAAGAACTAATGGTTCCACAGTCTGACATCATAGAGAATAGGTTACAAAATAATATAGTAATTTTAATGTAGTAACAAGGCGGAGAAAAACAAACATCACAGAACCTGTTTAAAGAAAAACCCCACACAACAAAACCATCAAATGCGTAAACAACAAAAAGGTTCTTGGGAAACTGGAAGGTCTGAAGGTAGATAAGTCACCTGACCAGATGGTGTAGACCCCAGGGTTCTGAAAGAGGTTTGCTGAAGAGATTGTGGAGGCATTAGTAATAATCTTTCAAGAAGCACTGGATTCTGTAATGGCTCTTGACAACTGGAAAGTTGCAAATGTCACTCCAGTCTTCAAGAAGGGAGAGAGGCAGAAGAAAGAAAATTATAGGCCAGTTAGTCTGACCCCAGTGATTGGGAAGATGTTGGGAGTCAATTATTAATAATGTGGTTTCAGGGTACTTGGAGGCACATGATAAAATGGGCCATAATCAGCATGGTTTCCTCAAGGGAAAATCTTGCCTGACAAACATCTTCAAAGAATTGTAACAAGTAACAAGCAGGATAGACAAAGGAGAATCAGTTGATGATGTGTATTTGGATTTTCAGAAGGACTTTGACAAGGTGCCACATATGAGGCTGCTTAACAAGCTATGAGCCCATGGTATTCCAGGAAAGATTCTAACATGGATAAAGCAGAGACTGATTGACTTAAGACTAAGAGTGGGAATAAAGGGAGCCTTTTCTGGTTGGCTGCCAGTGACTAGTGGTGTTCCACAGGGGTCTGTGTCAGGACAGATTCTTTTTAAATTATATATCAATGATTTGGATGTTGGAATTGCTGCCTTTGTTGCAACTTTTGCAGACAATACAAAGATAGATGGAGGGGCAAGTAGCTTTGAGGAAGCAGATAGGCTAGAGAAGGATTTAGACAGATTAGGAGTTTGGGCAAAGAAATGGCAGATGGAATACAGTGTCGGGAAGTGTATGGTTATGCACTGGGCTGGAAGAAATAAAAGAGTTGACTATTTTCTAAATGGAGAGAAAATACAAAAATATGAAGTGCAAAGGGACTTGGAAATCTTTGTGCAGAATTCCCTGAAGATTAATTTGCAGATTGAGTTTATGGTGAGGAAGGCAAATGCGATGTTAGCATTCATTTCAGGAGGACTAGAATATAAAAGCATGGATGTAATGTTGAAACTTTATAAAGCACTAATGAGGCCTCACTTGGAGTAGTATGAGCAGTTTTGGGCCCCTTATCTTAGAAAAGATGTGCTGAAAATAGAGAGGTTTCAAAGGAGGTTCACAAATATGATTCCAGGATGGAACGGCTTGTCATATGAAGAGCGTTTGATGCCTCTGGGCCTGTATTCACTGGAATTCAGAAAAATGAGGGGTGACCTAATTGACACCCATCGAATGGTGAAAAGCCTTGATAGAGTGGATGTAAAGAGGACATTTCCTATGGTGGGAAAGTCTAAGACCAGAAGGGGACACAGCCTCAGAATAGAGGGGCGCCCTTTTAGAATGGAAATGAGGAGGAACTTCTTTAGTCAGAGAGTAGTGAATCCGTGGAATTCATTGCCACAGGCAGCTATGGAGACCAAGCCTTTATGTATATTTAAGACAGAGGTTGATAGATTACTGATTGGTCAGGGCACGAAGGGATATAGGGAGGGGGAGGAAGGAGACTGGGGTTGAGAGGAAAAATGGATCAGCCATGATGAAATGGCAGATAAGACTCGATGGGCCAAATGGCCTAATTCTGCTCCTATATCTTATTGTCTTAAATATATTCTCTATATAATACTTATAAAGAATGCTAAGGGATAATCAACTACTAATCACACCACTGAAAAATTCAAAATAGGAGCCCAATTTATCAAAATGTGAATATTCCTCTTCTGCGCACACAAAATGAAATGTTGGCTAATACTCACCCGAATGTTCAATCCCTTTACATCGTTTGTTCTGATGGCAGACCGAGATATCTTCATAGTCTGGATCTTTATCCTCGATTTTTCTTTTCATACCTGCCATCTTCAGAGAAAGCTGGGGACAGCAATGATAAACTAGGTTATTAGTGGCAGAGTATTGTAAACATACGAGTTCCAAGGAAGAACCACAGAAGAAATGAAGTCACGCATCAACTAAAGGAACAGCGTTGGTTTACAGTAAATTATGCAACAGTACTGAGCAGGAGGTCATCAGTAATTCTTTCAATAACAATCACCAGCTCTCAAATGGCCAAGTAAGAAAAAGCAAACTTACTCTGACAGAGCGCCTTTCCCAAGTTCCAAAGCCCTTCACAGAAGCATATTATACTATCTTGAAGGTGTAGCCTCTTTTATAAAACATAGGAAATAAAAAAGCCAATTTAGACAAAAGTTCCACAAGCATAAATTAGATGACCAGGAACTCTATTCTAAAGTTGATGGTGGAATAAACACTGCACCAGAACATCAGCTTTAAATGAAAGTAGAACATAGAACAATACAGCACAGTAAGATCCTTCAGTCCACAATACCTGTTTCAGCATAATGCGCTGAGCATTGCAATATAAACTAATTTCATTTGCCTGCACACGGTGTACATCCTTCCATAACCTGTTCACGTGGCTGTCAAAACGGCTCTGAAACATCCACTTGCACCCACTTCCACCACCTACTCTTGCAGCACATCCAAATTCTTTCCTCATAATTCACATTTACACTTCCTCTTGCACCTTAACCCTATGCCCACTAGTATTTGACATTTGCACAGTGGAAGAAAAAAAAACTATCTGCCCTTTCTATGCCTCGCATAATTTAATGAACTTTTATCAGGTCACTCCCTCAACCCCTGATACTACTGACAAAATAATCCAATTTTGTCCAACCCCTCCTTATAGCTAATTCTCTCTAATCCAGACAATATCTTATTGAATCTCTTCTGCACCCTTTCCAAAGCTTCCAAATTCTTCCTGGAACACAGTGACCAGATTGCACACAATACTCCAAAAGTGGCCTAACAAAAGTTTTATACAGCTGTAAAGTGACATCCTGCCTTTTATGTTTAATGACTTGACCAATGAAGAGAAGATGCTCTAAATCTTCTTTCCCATCCTCTCTACTGGTGTTGCCATCTTTAGGGAGCTGTGGATATCAGGCCAATAGTCTGAATGAGGCTGGATTTCTAATATAAACTGATTAAAAATGTAGATGGGTAGATGGCACAGAAAGGTACAGCACTTATTCATGCAAAATACTGACAAGAGCTCCAAGTTATGAAATATGGGCCTGGCATATATGCCTGACGATTTATCCTGGCACTGTTACTAGCATAAAGGAGCATTGCTTGGATTTTGTGCTCCTGTCTCTTTAGAGGTGAGAATGCCACTGTTTTGCCATAGCTGACAAGTGAACCCAGTGTTATGTGGTGTCTTTTTTGAGGAATTTCAGTATTCACTGAATACAAGAGTAATCGAGTGATACAGCCCAACTCATCCATGCCAACAAAATTACCTACACGAGCTAATCCCATTTGCCTGTGTCCGTCCTAAACCTCTCTAAACCTTTCCTTTCCATGTACCTGCCGAAATGTCTTTTGAACGTTATAACTGCACCTGCCTCTACGGCTTCTCTGGCAACTTGTTCTATTACCCTCTGTGTGAAAATCTTTCCCCTCAATTTCCCTTTAATTTTTCCCTTCTCACCTTAAATCTACACACTCTAGTTTTAGACTCCCATTGCTGGGAAAAAGGCAGCATTCTTTCACCCTATCTATTACCCTCATTATTATCTATTACCTTTATACGGTCACCCTGCATTGTCCTACGCTCCAAGGGAAAATAAAGTCCTCAGCTTATCCAGTCTCTCCATTCACATGCTCACAAGATCACTTGCTTTCTATTAGACAGGGTAGGTTTAGGTCAAGAGTGTAGAAGTCATCCAGTTTATGTTTGTATATTTTATAATTGCCCCTGAATTTCTGCTGTAGTACTAGATCATGGAGATATCAGAGAAACACCCACTGAGAAAACTACTCCTGAACTGAACGGTAATTAACTTGTTCCCAAACAGCAGATGCTAACTGCCAACATAATGCAGAGAGAGACTGAGGCAGAAGTTGAGGGTGTGCGTGAGAAAAGTAAGGGAGATGGAGCGAAAGGAGGTGGAGCAGACAAGGAAATGCACGGAAGTATAAAGAATCTCTCTGTTTTTTGTAGATCTTTCAGCAAACCGGTAATTGTTTTGAGGCATCTCATGCCGATTTTATAAACACTTCCAAGATGCTTTGTATGGTATTATTCAAGTGAAATTAGCTGCTAACCTGAATACAGGGAAGTGGACATCAAGTACATTAGAATTCTGAAATATAAACAGAAATTTCTGGAAAAACAGCATAAAGGTAGCATAGTTACAGGTCCTCTCTAGGTTATAAACAGTCAACATATACACACCTACACAAGCATTTTGGAAACGGCTGGAAACGGGGATAGATTTGCCGGCTGCAGGCTGCTTATGTCGGGTGGGAACAGGGAATTTCCTTTCGATTTCTCCCTGCCTCCCCCCAACCTGACCCTCAGCAATCGAGCTGAGCAGACTCCTCTTGCTCACTCACCGGGACTATGAGACCAGTTGTCAGCAGCTCTTCCCATGCCTGCTTGCTCTGTTCTGGGATCCCCCACCTCACACACTGCGGTTCGTTTCCAATTTACCAGTCGTTCAGGTTACAAACAGTTCTCAGAAACGGAACACTACCGTGACCTAGGAACTACCTGCTGAAGATCCATTATCAGATAGACATTCAGATCCTTGACCTGATCTTCAACTATTCCTTATTTCTACATATGCTGCCTAACCTGCTGACTGCTTCTCATTATCAGCTTACGTGAAAGGCCAGGCAAAAATGATATTTTGAAGTGTTGAGCCTGACACTTTCCTAACAGAAGGGAAAATGCAGATGTAAAAGAAATGGAAGGAAATTCAGGGTACAAATTATGGAGAGAACAGAGCAGTTAATGTTTGCATATGATCTATATCCTGCTGTTCTTTGACAACCTTTTGTGTGTGCATGTACACACACATATACACATGCACATACTGTACCGTGGTGTCAAAATGGTTGGTGTGACACGTCTAGTGTGGTAGTGTAGTGGGTAGTGTAATGGCTCGTGATTGTCACTCTCACTTTCAGCTTCCACCACTGGCTAACAGTTTCGCAAAAAGGAGAGCCAAGTGTGTAGGTCTCTCCCTGCCAGTACACAGCCTCTCCAACAGCAAGCCTCATGTAGTGCATCCTCGCTGGCGACAAACGGAAACCGAACTCCTTTCAGACTCAGGCTGAACTACAGAGGATGGGGAGGAGGTCTGGCCCCTGCACACGTAGCACCAGTACGCCCTGGTGCTCATCAACCAGATCACCAGCTATGGGTAAATAGCCCCACTGCCTTGTCGGCAGCCTCGGGAGGGACGAAGTCTACAGGAGTAAACCCAGACAGAAAAGCCGGAGTGGAGCCCCTCAGGCCGCTGGACACCATTAAACATCCTTCCGGCAGCTCCTGCAGCCAAGCTGGTGCCAAATGTATCGCTTCATAAGCTTTCCTTTGGACTACACTGGTGAGGCCGAGAGGAGGATCTTGCCAATTGGGCATCTCAGGACTATGATGATCATCACCCACTGAACTTCAAGACAGATGGATGCCAACCACACCACAGTACTGTGCAGAAGTCTTGGGCACAAACATATTGCCAGGGTGCTTAACATTTTTGCATAGTACTATATTTGTCATTGTGGAGCACAGATAGAGTTTGTAAATCTGGTGGGAGCAAAAGATGTTGGGAACAGCAAAGGTGGAGTGGCGCGGGAGGGGTGTGGACAGGTGACAGAGTGAGGGACGGGGAGGTGGTGCGGGTGCAGACACACCCAGCTCCGAGACACCAGACAAAGCCATATGATCCCAAACAATGGGTTTATTGATCATTACGGAATGTTTCTCTGGTGCTTCCCGCTCCCTCTCCTCTCCCTTTCTCCATCCATGATTTACCCCCTCCTTGTCCCCTTCCCAATCTCAGTCCACATTAGAGATCCTATCAGATTAATGTGTTCAAGGACTTTGGAAAGGGGCTTAAATTTGTAACCTGTGTATCTATGCTCCCTGTTTACAATATTAAAACACAGACATGCATACACATTCACAGGTTTGGTCTGTTGATAAATATATGTTCCCAAAGACATCAAGTCTATGGCAGCAGCAGGTGTACAACATACTACCACAACTAGGTGATTAGTTGTTTAGACACTTGTCTCTAATTATCCACTGTGTTATGAATTATCTTCTTAAGTCTGTATCAGACATTCAGGCACTAAGTTATGCACAGCTGTCTATAAATAGGCAGACAGTGACAGTGTGCACTCACAATACCACACCCCCTTTTATATTGTAAACTCTGAAATTGGGAAGCTAAAGACTGATTCTAGACACAAGGACAAAAAGTCATAAGCAAGATGCTTCAGCTGCCTTCGCAGCAGAAATTCCACTGGGAAGTGTGTCACACTCCACACTGTTTTCACATAATTGACATATTCTTCATAAAAAGGAATCAAGTTTTACAGCTCCAAAGGTAATCATTGCACATTGTCAAAGCCACCAAAGAAACCATCCAACACAGGTCAACTTTCTAAAAGAACCAAGAACCAAGACAAACAAGAATCACGTCCATAAAGTTCGGTGGCCAAGGCATTAGTAACACATCCTGCTCAGCCCTTGGAGCTCTAAGAATATGAGCACAGCCAGGTAGTTCATGTGCCAGTATGCAATCCCCTCATATGAATATCAGTTTCCTGGGAAAAGATTCACATGTAACTAATATATAAAAAATGTTACTAGCATTGGTGCTATTTGCAGAAAACCAGATTTGGCAAATCTATGCTTCAACATGAAAAGATTAAAGACATGTCATAATATAGTGAAGAATATTTAAAATATCATTGAACATTTATTGGAAGGAAATAGGTGAAAGAGTCATGCCAACATGGATCCAGGATATCCCTCTCCACCAATACCCTTCTCACTTTCATATTCCGCCACTGCTGCCTCATACACTTTCCTCATTAATCCTCACCCACGTCATTCCCACTGACCACATTCACTCTCCCCACCTCTGAAAGTCTCCCCCTCTTACAACCCCTCTCAATATTCATCCCCACAAAATCTCTTTCTCACAACCTTCCTATTAACCACTTCATCTTCCTGTCTTTTCAAACTCTCTCCACTTCCACATTCCTTTCCTTTCTCCCCATAAGCTCCCTACTTTCACCCATGCCCTCACGCTTCTCCTTCCTTACAGTAGCCATCACTTTCCATTCCCCTCACAAATTCCTGTTCCTTTCCTGACCCTTCCAGACTGACCTCCTCCCTGACACAATTCCGTATCCTTCTGCTTTACATATCCTCACTACTTTTACCCCCTTCTCCCTCTTCACCATAAGCTCTTCTTCTTCTTTAACCCATTTCCACTCTCTGCCCCACCCCACCTCAGGCATTGCCCCTCATGCTCATTAATTCTCTACTCTGTCCACCTCTTTCACAAACTCATGGTCCCCCTTAAACCACCTCATTTTCTCTACCTTTTGCCTCCCTAATCTTTGTAATTCCTACAAGCCTCTTCCTGTCACGATCCCTGAGGCTCACTTCAGCCAACTTCCCCGCCCCTCACAACAACTTATTTCCTATTAATCACCACATCTTCCCTAGTTCCTTCCCACCTCTCACCTCAATTCCCACATAATACCCCTCTTTTGCTGAACAGTTTCAGGCTTCCTATTCATCCTTCCCTACCACCTACCTTACCCCCACCCACACACACTCTCTTTCCCACATTGCCTCTTCAGCATACAATTACCCCTGGCTACTTTCAACTATTCATTCTAAACCCCCCCCCCATCCCCACACACACTCCCCTGCGATTACTCACTCCCCATTCTCTCTCTAGTTTTACCCCACTTTACCCCAACCAGCCTCCCACTCTCCACCATCTACTACCCCTCTCCCCAACATTCTCCCGTCTCCCATCCCCCTCTCCACGTTTTCCCTGCCCAGATCCACGTTGGCCTCATCCTCCGGCCGGCCTGTACTCACCGCGGGGACCCCCTCCCACCTGCGCTCCTATCCCGACACCTCCAAGCGTCCGCGAAGCCGCCCGCTACTCGAGCCCGCCGAAAGCCTGAGGCCTGCCGTGGAGGAGGAGTTGTGAGCGGCCCCGACCCGTCCCTGCGCCCGGCAGCCGCCTCGGCCCGAGGCCGCGGACAGGGGAGTGCAGAGGGACACAAAGCCCCGGCCCCGCTGGGAGGTGAGGTGGCCGCACGCCAGGCTGGGAGGAAGCGGCGCGGCGCGGCGCCGCTAAGCACACTCGCAAGGAACGTCAGTCAGCGTCCCGGCTGCGCTCCGCCAGGACCTCAAAGACGCTGCCGGTGCTTGTGCCCCCCTGCCTCGGTGATGATGTACTCCAGCCCCAGTCACTCTCAGGGCGGGCTGCACTGATCCAATTGTCGGCTCTTCAGCATTCAATGCTAGCTTTAATCGCTCCGCCGCTGGCAGCACTGCCTCTGTCCGCCAAAGAGCTCCAGTGCGGAATTCCTCCCATAAATCTCTCCGTTTAACATCTCTTTCCTTTACAATGTGCCTGGAAATAGAGTCGAACAGCAGGCCCTTCAGCCCAACTAGTCCATTTCAACCAAGCTGGACCCAGCGGCTGGTGTTTGGTCCGTGTCTCTCTAAGCCTTCTCCATCCGTGTAGAAAGCAGGCCCCTTGGCTCACGGAGTCTATTAAGACCATGAGACATTTACTTTAATCCACTTTATTCACCCTACAGATTCTACCACTCATCTACACTGGAGTAATTTACAGTGGCCAATTAACTTACCAAGCGCATGCATTTGGACTGTAGGAGGAAACTGGAATATCCAGAGGAAACTGGCGTGTTTAGAGAGAGAATGTGCAAACTCCACATCCACAGTACCAGAGGTCAGGATTGAACTGGGGTTGATTGTCCTGTGAGGCAGCACCAACTGCACCCTCGTGTCACCCCATTGACTCTATTTGTGCCCATTTTTCATTGCTTTGGCATCAAGACTTGTACCTCTCCACTGAAACACCCTGACCTGCAGTTCAAAGTGCTAACCTTACTCTTAATCTCAGTCTATTAGGGGCACCACAGTAGCATAGTGTTATTACAGCTCGAAGCATTTTGGGGTTCAATTCTAGGAATGTATATCTTCGCCATGCAACATAGGGGTTTCCTCCGGGTGCTCGGGTTTCCTCCCACAGTCCAATGATGTACCAGTTAGTAGGTTAATTGGTCATTATAAATTGTCCCGTGATTATGCTAAGGTTAAATAGGTGGGTTACTGGGCGGTGTGGCATGTTGGGCCAGCAGGGCCTGTTCTGTGATGTTGCACTAAATAAATAAATAGATAGATAAATAAATATTAAGAAATATTTGGGCATGGATGGGGATATTTATGTAAAGACAAGCTATGATTTTGTTGCAGGATGTAACATGCCTAGATCAGAATCAGCAAGGCATAACAATGAGTATAAATTACAAAATAAATAAATAGTGCAAAACAGTGGGTGCTACGGTGGGGCAGTTCATGCGACGCTATTACAGCTCAGGGCATTGGAGTTCAGAATTCAATTCCAGTATCCTCTGTAACGAGTTTGTACGTCCTCCCTGCAGAATATGTGGGTTCTGTCCAGGTGCTTCTGTTTCCTTCCACAGTCCAAAGACGTACCAGATTGTAGGTTAATGAGTCATTGTAAATTGTCCCATGATTAGGCTAGGTTTAAATCGATAGTTTGCAGGCAACATGGCTCTAAAGGTCAGAAGGGCCTATTCCATTCCTATTTATATTTAAGAAAGAAAGGAATTAAAAGGTAGTTCATAGATTTATGGACCGTTCAGGAATTTGATAGCAGAGATGAAGAAGCTGTTCATAAAACACCAAGTATGGGTCTTCAGCTCCTGTATTTTCTGAACTTTCTCCCTAAAAGAGGCAATGAGAATTGATCGTCTCCCAGATGGTGTGAGTTCTTAGTGATGGATGCCACCTTTTTGAGTCATCTCCACTTGAAAATGTATTCAATGGTGAAGAGGGTTGTGCTTGTGATAGAGCTGGCTGAGTCTACAACCTTCTATAGATTCTTGATCCAATGCATTAGAATCTCCATTTGAGGCAGTGATGCCCTCCGTTTTGCAGCTATAGTCAACCGCAGGCATCCTTAGAACATAACAAATCTCTTCAAACTCTTAATAAAGTAGAGCTGCTGGCAATCCTTCTGCATGGTTGCATCAATGTGTTGGGCCTCCAAGTTGTTAACACCCAGGAACTTGAAGCTGTTCGCCCTTTCCACCGCAGACCCCTTCATAAGGTCTGGTGTTTGTTCTCCCGACTCCTCCTCCATGAAGTTCACAATCAGCTCCTTGGCCTTGCTGACACCGATTGAGAGTTTGTTGATTGTCAGCAAGGAGAAGGTGTTACTACCAAACCGCACTGGTTGTGCTTTCCTGATGAGGGAGTTGAAGATCCAGTTGCAGAGACACTAAGAACATTACTCATAATCATCATTCAAATGGTTACTCAGTCTTCCCCGTGAAATTTTGACTTGTTACTATGCCTACCAACCGTGGCAACTTCAGTAGTTCTCTACTTAAAAGAAATGAAGGAGAGATCTTATTCATACTTACTATATTTCGTTTCTAAACCTGACTGTTCTTTTCTCCCTCTCTAGTACATATTTCAAACTTCAATCCTTGTATTTTTCACCATGGTTATTTAAGTGGCTCAAGGGAGTCAGGAGACCTGCACCTTAAGGCACAAGATGCTGGTGCATCTACGTTTTATAAAGTAACATTGAGATTGAAGATTTCCAACAACAATCAAAAATCCTGTGTTCCTCCTTCCAATATCGGAGGATCAGGAAAATAGCACTTTCAATGTCTGCAAATTCTTCAGCCTGCTTCCCTGCACATGTCACTTCCTTCTAACCTGCAAAGCCAGTCAGTCCATCAACCCCATCCTCCCATATAAGTTTCACTATGTACCCTTCCGAAAGAGATGGAAGAAAAATGAGGCAGGAGACCAGAACTAGCCTCAAAAAGAAGTGTCAGTAACCCCATATTAGCAGTGACTATACATGGAGGTCCTATAATGACCTCATTATAGAATCCAGATGTACAGCAGGAGAGATGAATACCTGGACCTTATTTCTTGTTCTATTTGTTGTTCTTGTACTTAATCTGTATCTATAGATACCAGACTATAACTATCATCTTTCCTATATCATTTTACTATAATGATAATGTAGCAGAGGCAGGATCATCATGGGTGTGAACTAAGTACGTCCAGAGGCAGATAGCCGGACAGTGTATCCATCTTTTGTAAACTCTTCAGTAGCTGCATAGATACCTGAAGAGTAGACTATCTGTTGGATGGAAGTGACCAACAACTCTGATAGAGGCTGATGCCAGGTTTTTAAGCTCATCAGTGGGAGGCAGTGCTTTAGCACTGCTGGCCCACCACCTCGTGGGAGTCTTGATCATAAGCGGGCTGAAACTCCTGAGGACAGGTGGCAGATCAACTGATGATCCCACTGATGATAGCACAGGACAGTTAACATCTTAGTCCATGTGTATTTTCAATTCTAATTCCTCTACCTTGCTTCACAGAAGGCTATCCTGCTCCCCCAGTCTCGGTATCTCCATTGCACTTATTCTGAAGGTTTTGTAATTCAGTGATGTTTTTTTCTCTCGTCCAAGTGTTTGACAAGGACCCTGAACATGTATGTCCCTTTCCCCACAATTCAGCTATCACCCTTTCCCAGTTTTCCTTCCACCAGCATCCATATTCAGTGGATCCTTTAACACTTCCGAGGATCTCCTACACAATGCCTTTGCAAACATGCCTGCCTCCTCTCTTTACATCATTCTGAATCGATGGTTCCTTTCAAAGCGTTAGTTCTGCTCTTCATTCATCCTCATCAGAAGAATTTAGGAACTCCAGATACAACCCAGTTACATGCAGTCAGGGCACCAACTCCAAACTTACTGAGTACTCTGAATCCATGGAAGGCTGGAGATCTCCTTTGTGCAACTCCAAGTACTTTATAATTTAAACAAATATAGTTATTAAATATTCTTGTTCAATAGTTCATTACATGTTCCTAATGTTTCAGATACACTTAAAGTTACATACTTTTAAAATATAATTCAAGGAGAAATTGCAAAAGGCCCTTGCAGAAAGATCTGCTTCATTATTAGTCAATGGTGAAGTTCCACAGAATGGAAAGTGGCTAACATTGTTCCATTATTTAAGAAGGGTAACATGGCCTAGCCAGGGAACTACAGGCGGGTCAGCCTGACATCAGTAGTGGGGAAGTTACTGGAGGGAATTTTGAGAAACAGGATCTACCAACATTGTAGAGTCTGATTAGGAGGAGTCAGCTTGGGGAGTGGGAAGTCATGTATGACAAAACTTTAAGAGTTTATTGAAGAGGTAACCGAAAAGCTAGACAACAGTGGGGCAGTGGATGTTTTCTATTTAGACATCTTCAAGGCCTTCAACAAGATTCTGCACGGTAGGCTGCTCTGGAAGATTAAGTCCAATGAAAGTCAAGGAGAACTGGTTACATAGATTCAAAATTGGCATGGAGGTAGGAAGTAAAGTGTGGTTATTGAAGGATATTTTTCAGAATTGGAGGCCAATGACTAGTGGCGTGCTGCAGGGGTTGGTGTTGGGATCTTTATTATTTGTTATTATATAAATTGATCTGGATGTGAATGCACAAAATTAGGAGGTGTTGTTTATTGTGAAGCAGGTTATCAGAGATCACAGGGGAATCCTGAACAGTCCTGAATCCTGAACACTACATCATTAGTTGTCTTTTGCATGATTTTTTTTATTTTTGTAACTTATAAATATTATGTTTTGCACTGTACTGGTGCTGCAAAAAAAAATCATACCATATATCAGTGATAATAAAACCAGATTCCGATTCAGTTACATACAAATGTTTCAAGTAAAGAGAAATCAAAATAAAGTGCAGATGCTGGAAATCTAAAATAAAAATTGTAAACGCCGGAAACATTCAGAGGGTCATGCAGTATTTGTGGAAAAGAAATAAAATTAACATTTCAGATACCAGACCTTCATCAGAACAGGGAGGGTGATAAGACATAGGAGCAGATTTAGGCTATTCAGCCCATCGAGTCTACTCTACCATTCATTCACAGCTGATTTATTATCCCTCTCAATCCAATTCTCCTGCTTTCTTCCCATAACCTTTGACACCCTTGCTCATCTGGAGCCTATCATACTGCATTTTAAATATACGTAATGACTTGGTCTCTACAGGCACCTATAGCAAAATATTCACCAGCCACTGGCTCCAAAAATTCCTCGCACTCTGAGGCTGTGCCCCCTGCTCTTAGACTCTCCTGCTATTGGAAACATCCTTTCTACATCCACTCTTTCTGGGCCTTTCAATATTCGATAGGTTTCAAGAAGATCCCACTTCATTCTTTTAAACTCCAGTGAGTATAGGACCGAGCCATCAAATGCCACTCATACATTAATCCTTTTGTTTCTGGGATTATTCTCATGAACCTCCTTTGGACTCTCTCCAATGTCCGCAAATCCTTTCTGAGATAATGGACCCAAAGCTCCTCACAATACTCTAAATGCTATCTGACAAATGCCTTATAAAGCCTTAGTATTACAGTATATTTTATCTTTTATATTCTAGTCCTCTTAAAATGAATGCTATCATTGCCTTTGCCTTCCTTACTACTGACTCAACCTTCACCTTAACCTCGGGAAATTCTGCACTAGGACTCCCAAGTTTCTTAGCATGTCCAATCTCTGAATTTGCTCCCTGTTTAGAAAAGAGTCTACACCTTTATTCTTTCTACCAAAGTGCATGACCATATACTTGCATACATTGTATTCCATCTGCCAGCTCTTTGCCCATTCTCCTAATCTGTCCAAGACCTTCTGCAGACTCTGCTTCCTCAACACTGCCTGCCCCTTCATTTAACTTTCTATCGTCCACAACTTGGCCACAATGCCATCAATTCCATCAACCATATCATTGACATATAACATGAAAAGAAGCGGTCCCAACACCAGCTCCTACAGAACACCACTAGTCACCAGCAGCAAATCAGAAAAGCGTCCCTTTATTCCCACTTTTTGCATCCTGACAATCAGCCAGTCTTCTGGGAAACAGGGTTTTCAGATACAGAGAGGATGGGGAATACATAAGTAGAATAAAGGGAACATCTCTAATGGAGTGCAGATGAATTACTTTGTAGTTGGAGGCTGATTGCCTTTCTTTGATTGTGACGTGCTGCTCTGGGCAGGGATGTGGGTTGTATGCAGCAGGCCAGAACAGTCAAAGAGAAAATGAGCCAACATCACATTTGGATAACAGATAGAAGTGATGAGTTATGATACAAGCAAAAACAGAGTGAGTTACATCAAGTTGGAAGCTTTGGTGCTTACTGATCAGCATGGACATAGTGGGCTGAATGGCTTTTTTTCCATGCTACATAACTCTGACAAGAATACGAGATGCAACATCTGTCCTTTTACCTCCTTCTTTCACATTGTTTGCTCCCAATGCACTTCATCTCAAGGTTGTATAAAGTATATGTACTTCGATAATAAATGTACTTTGAACTTTGAAAGTACATTTTCAGAGTAAACGTACTTTGAAAATGTACGTTTTATTTCGTCATCCAACAATGTGAACAACAGTATTGCTCATACTTTGTGTCCATAATTAATTGTCCCTGAACTAGAGGGGCAATTAAAGCCAGCAGCAGCAGCAATGACAAACTTGTATTTGTATATGGTGTCTCTAACTCAAAGAAACACCACCAGAACTTCACAGTGGTGCATTTAGTTGAATGCATCGAACTATTCGATGATCATAAAGAACACTATCACTGTCGGCCACAAAATAGCCCCATTTATTCAGACTTTCATATTAGGTGTGCCCCCGCAATCATTTCAAATATTTTTTTTCACCCTAAGCAGGATGTCCCTGTTCCTTTGTAAGACACAACAAGTGTGACCATTTGTCCCAAAATTCCAAACATTAGTTAATATACTTACAATAATGTCTTTGTTTTGGAATTCTGTATCTCTGAAATGAGCCTCAATATTTGATTTGCTTTTATAAACTTTTTCAACTTGAATCACCAGTGTTCATTTTTCTCTATCCTATTTAGCCTCTTATTCTACAAAACAAAAATCACCTTACAGTTATCTCTCTTAAAATTATAAGTCAATTGTATTTCTATTCTGTGAAGTTATTAATGTCTTATTATATTTTGTTACAAATGGAAGTTCTTTTCAATTTGATACCGTTTACAAATTTTGGAATTGTTCTCCTGAAGTCCAGGTCTGAACTGCTTGCCTTAGTACTTCTCATATTTTGCCCTCCTGAGTGGTGCTTCTTTACAATCACTCTTGAATCATCATGCGAGTTACATGCTATACCATGAATTCAATATTCTCCTGAAGACATACAGCCTACCATCTTGGTTTAAAAAGTGTAGCAACTCTCATCAAATTAGTTTGATTTCACTGCATATTCTTGATCAATTGATGGATAATGTATTCTTATTTAGAGACTTTGTCTACTTACAATACTTGCCAGCAAATTCTCCTGTCATTTTTTCCATCTCCCATTGCTAATTCCTGATCCTTTGCTCACTCTGCTAGTGCTAATTCTAAAGCCTCCACCTAGTTCCTTTGCTAATTCTTGATCGGTTCCTTGGTCTTACATGGTTGTGGTGTGTATTACCCAGCAGTAAGGTGCAAAAACATCCTAAACTCACAGCTTCTGCAGCAATGTTCTTAATTCTGAAATTTCCTCCCTAAATCTCTCTGCTTCTCTACATTTCCTTCTTTAGAATGCTTTTCAAGACTGACTTTTTTGTCCAAGCTTTTGGCTATCTGTCCTAAGATCTTTTTACCTTGATGTCTAATGTTACATGAAGCTCTATCAAGGCTCTAGATTTTTGGTGTCTTTTGAAAACTTTTCCACTGCATTAGAGAACTATTACCAATCCATGCAACAGAGCCCTCTCACAGACAGGGCAATTGTACTAGAAGTGCTTTGGTGTCAGGTTAGTCCATTAAATGCTCTTGTTGAATAAGTACAGAGAACAAGATCTTTGTTACTGCTGTACCTCAACTCATGAAATTAATGGAGCTTATTCCAGACCTCCTCCCTGACAATTTATGGTCATGCAGGATGAAAAATAAACTTTATCCGTTACTAGGGAGCATGAATAATATCAAATGTTATTATTCCACAGCCTATATAGGCCCAAATGATTCACTGGGTTTTTACTAGAGGACATGAACTTAAACTGGAAGGAAATTCAGGTTCAACAGGATTTAAAACAGGAATCCAGATTGTTTTAGTTAGAAATGAAGAATTGTATTTCATATGACAATAATTCTTGGTAAGTGAGATTCTGAGATATGTTAACAACTAGTTCAGATGAATGGAGAGGAAACAGATACTATAAGGGTAAACACAAGTTGTCATTGAGTGCAAAAATGGCATAACACAATTTCTATCCAAAGAATAGTGAGGTTTAGAAGTATACACATGTTTAACCATAACATTAAGTTACGCGTGCTTGCCTCTCCAAGATTAAATCCCCGTGCACATTTGTGGGAAAGAGCACTAAAACACAGAAGAAAATCCCAATAACTGCTGTTATTAGCATTTTACAGGGAAGTAGAAATTTGCAGATTTGAGATGGAAGTAGACTTTGACAGAGAGATTATGAAAGGGACCTGGAAATGGTCTGGAGATCAGGCAGCATCCGTGGAGAGTGAAATAAAATTATTAGTTCGCATCAATGACAGGGAAATGTTAGAAATGAAACGAACTTTAAATCACAGAGAAAGGAGGGAATTAGGAGAGAACTAAAGGGAAGAATGTTGGTTGGATGGAGGCCAGGAGAGACTGATTAACTCAAAATGGTGCTGGAGCTGGGCGAGGTATTAATTGGAGGAAATGAAGAAAATCCAAAATTACCAGAAGAGAAGAAAGTAAAAATAACTGCTGAAAAGGGAGACGCAAGACAATATTGACAGACTATCAGAAATTATGGAATTCAGTGTTGAGTCCTGAAGACTAACGCATCAGCTACATTTCTCAAGGTTTTCTGAAAACAGTTTAAGGAACCAGAGATGGCAAAGTTAGAGTGGGAAAGGGATAGAAAATTAAAATGGCAGACCTTTGAAGCTCAAGACAACCTTCCTGACTGTATGGAGGTGTCATTAAGTAATCACCAAGTGTGTGATTTTTTTAAAAAGACCATACCATGAACACTGAATGTGGATCACTAAATTCAAAGTACAACTAACTCACTGTTTCACCTACAAAAAGTCTTAAACTCTCAGGATTACACAAATGGAGGAAGTAAAGGGGCACATGTTTTGTCTCTTGTGGTATCTTGGAAAAGTGCCATGGGGAGGATAATAGCTTTCAGCAGAGATGGAAAGGTTGGGTGAGCACCTGTTTAAAGAGTTGGAGGGCAGCAGTGATCACAGATTTTACTGAACTTCCACTGAGAAGATTTAAACTTCTTCGCGGTAGGCATCCCTCGAAGGGACTTTGCAGTGGAGCAGTAAATTACAGACACAAGAGAATCTGCAGATGTTACAAATCTGGAGCAACATACACAAAATGGATCTTGTATGATTGTGAATGCACTGAGCTGTGGGAGCTGTTTTCAGACAATCATAAAACAATACAGTGCAAAAACAAGCCCTTCATCCCATCTAGTCCATGCCAAACTATTATTCTGCCTAATACCATAGACCTTCATACCCCTCCCATCCATGTACCTATCCAAATTGATCTTAAATGTTGATATCAAAACTGCAACCATCACATCAGCTAGCAGCTCGTTCCACACTCTCAGCCCCTCTGAGTGAAGAAGCACTCTCCCATGTTCTCCTTAAGCATGGAGATGAGGCTTGATGTGGGGAAGAGCTGCAGTTCCCGGAGGTGCTGCAAACCACACTTCGACCAGACATTGTACTGTGATCCATTGAAGTCAAGGAAATCACCCTGGTGGAGCTCACAGTACCACGGGAGGAAGGATGCGAGGAGGCTCACGGGGGGAGGGCCCTGAAGTACCAGTCCTTAGTGCAGGAGTGCAGGGGCAAAGGATGGCAGATGTGGCTATTCCCCGTGGAGATTGGCTGTAGAGGGTTCCCGGCAAGGTCAGCATGGGGGTCACTGTCTGCCCTGGGACTTGATGAAAAGTGCAAAGACCAAGGTGGGGGAGGAAGCAGAAAGAGCCTTTTGCTGGATATGGAGCAGGCGAGAGGAGTTGAGCTGGAAGTCAGGAACAGATGGGCAATGACTTGGCCTCCACTGCTGGTGGCCTACTCCTGCACCTATTTTCTATGTTTTTATGTTTTCTATGGAGAGTGTAGTGGTTAAGGGTTGAAACACTCCATGAAGGTTGGGCACCATCTGTCCTTAGCCAAAGGCTACGGTTACCTCATCAGGAACTGAAGAGAGCACCCCTGTGGATGATGCAAACGACATCTGGTTTGCCAATGATTTCCAGGAAAGACTAAATCACAACCGAGAAAGATCGGTGATGCTGGAAAGATAGCTGACCTCCAGGAAAGACTGGTATGGGCATAGAAGGCTAGCAACCTTGTGTGCAGCACTCGCAAGAAAGCCCCATACAAACTACAGATGAACTAAATGCGCAATACTCCCAGAATCTCCTGGGAAGGAGGATGAAAGACTCAATAAGACAGACATAACGGCAATGGCCAGGACTGGAAGTACGATAACGAGAAGGCTCAAGCAAACAGTACTGACCGTGGAGGCATTCACTGCAAAGTGTCTTTGCAGCAATATCTGCAAAAACATCAAAGGCCTCAAGATACACCAAAGCAAGTCCAACTGTTGAACAAAGGTGATTCAAGTGCAACACATGGACTCAACATCTGGGGAGATGATGGAGACCTCCATCCAGGAAGCATCCCACAGAGCTGAAGATCTCTCTGCACCTGAGCCATCCCAGTGCCAGACAAGAGACCAAGTGAGTTTCCCCTCTGACACCTTAATCCATTCATTAAGGAAAGAGAGGATCAGATAGCCTAGATCGTCAATGATATTGGAAACAGTTCGATGATGACCTGGATTGCATTTTGGAAGCTACATTGGCAGGACCTGCCTACAGGAAAATTGACTTCCTCACAGCCATTGTGTTCAACTTTGCTAAAGAGCAATTCGGCCCAGTGCAGAAGATAGGGGATCTTAACCCATCACAGCAACCAAACAGGAAGGAAAGGGAGATTTTACACCTGAGAAGAGAGATAAAGACCCTGAACAAACAATTCAAATACAGTTCACTTGACAAAAAAGGTGTCAAAGATCTAACCAGTAAACTGTGGGAACGGCTGTGCAAGCTCAGGATGGTGGAGCAGCTACGGAAGTGAAGAAGGGAGAAAGAGAGCACAGTTTGATTGAAAAACCATTCAGGTGACTTGGCTTCCATTGCTGACCCACCAACAGGAGACTGGAGTGGTCAAGGGTTGAAACACTCTGTGAAGGTTGGGCACCACCTGACAACATCTGCCCTTGGCCACAGGCTATGGTTACCTCATCAGGTAACTGGAGAGAGCACCCCTGTGGATGATGCAAACACCTTTCACACTTAACCCAGGACCTCCAGTTCCAATCTCAACCAACCTCATTGAAAAATGCTGGCTTGCATTTATCCTATCTAAGTCCTCATAATTTTGTATACCTCTATCAAACCCCCTCTCATTTTCCTACATTTTGTAGGGAACAAAGTCCTAACCTACAACTCAGGTCCTCAAGTCCTGGCAACATCCTTGCAAATTTTCTCTACACTTTTTCAATCTTATTGATTTCCTTCCTGTATGTAGGTGACCAGAGCTGCCCACAGACCTCCAAACAGACCTCACCAACATCTTTTACAATTTCACTGTAACATCCCGGATCCTGCACTCAGTATTGTGATTTATGAAGGCCACTGTGCCAAAAGCTCTGTTTACAACACTCTCTACCTATGACACCACTTTCAAGGAATTATGAATCTGTGTTCCCAGATCTCTCTGTTCTACCACACTCTGCAGTGGCCTACTGCTCTCTCTTTTATTCTTACCCTGGTTTGTCCTCCCAAATTGCAACACCTCACTCTTGTCTACATTAAATTCCATTTGCCATTTTTCAGCTGGTCTAGATCTCACTGCAAGCTTTGATAGCCTTCCCTGCTGTCGACTACACCCAAAATCTTTTTGTCGCCTGCAAATTTGCTGATCCAGTTTACCATGTTATCATACAGATCGCTGATGTAGATAACAAACAACAGACCCAGTACTGATCCCTTCAACTCACAGGCCTCCAGTCAGAGAGGCAACCATCTACTACCACTCTTTGGTTTCTCTTGCAAAGCCCATGTCTATTCTAATTTACTGCCTCATCCTGAAAGCCAAGCAACTAATCCTTTTTGACCAACCTTCCTTACGGGACTTTGTCAAAGGCCGTGTTAAAGCCCATGTAGACTACTTACACTGACTTTCCTTCATCAAATTTCCTAGTTATTTACTCGAAAAGCTCTATAAGGTTAGTACGATATGACCTAACCTCCCTCAATCAAATATTTTCCCATACCATCTGCTCCTATGGTAAAGGGCATGGAGTCACTGTCTCAAAAATACTCACTCACTAAGGAATCCGTCACCTGACCAGTTTAACTTCTTTGTCACACATCCAGTATGGCTTCCAATCCGCACACACAGTGTCAGGAATCCATCCTAGATACACCTAATAAATTCTGCCCCATCTAAACCTTTTGCACTGAGGAGGCACATCAACTTTAGGGAATTTAAAGTCAACCATGACAATATCACGGTTATTTCTTAACCCTTTCAAAATCTGCCTCACAAGTCATTCCTTGGTGTCTCTGTTGCTATTTGGAGGGGGGGATGTTACAGAATACTCTTAAAAGAGTAATTGCTCCCTTCCTGTTTCTTACTTCTGCCCACACCGACTGAGCTGCTGAACCCTCCAGGATATCCTTCCTTTCCACAGCTATGATACTATCCCAGATTAGCAATTCCACTTGCCCACCTCTTTTAGCTCCCTCTCTGTTCCTTTTGAAACATCTAAACCCTGGAACAGCCGGCAACCATTCCTGCCCCAGTGACCTACAAGAATCCATAATGGCCACGCTATCATAGCTCCATGTACTGACCTATGCTCTAAGTTCATCGCACTCATTCCTGATACTTCTTACAATGAATTACACAATTTTAAAGCCATCCAACTGACTGCAATTTTGCCCTAACTACTACCTATCCTTCTTCACCATCTCACTACAGGCTGCATCTACCTTTACCCCAATTGTTCCATATTCTGATTTATCACTCTTGTTCCTATCCCCTTGCCAAATTAGTTTAAACCCTCCCTAACAGTTGTAGCAAAACATTCTGCAAGGATATGTCACCCTCGAGTTCAGGTGTAACCTGTCCCTTTTATGCAGGTTATACCTTCCCCAGAAGAGATCCCAATGACCCACAAATCTGAAATCCTGCCCACATACCAATTCTTCAGGCACATATTCATCTGCTGAACTATCCTATTCTTACCCTCACCGGTGCGTGACACAGGCAGCAATCCAGAGATGACCACACTTTAAGTCATGCATTTCAGCTTCCTACCTAGATCCTTATATTCTCTCTTCAGGACTTCATCCCTCTTCCTAGCTATGTCATTGGTGCCAATGACTTCACCCTCCCGATCTGAGACATGCTTTACCCTGGCACCTGGAATGCAACATACCTTTCAGTAATCTCTGTCACAACCACAAAATTGCCTATCCGTTCCCCTATTTTGAATCCCTATCAATCACCCCAACTCTCCTCTTCTACTCCCATCCCTTCTGAGTCACAGAGCAAATCCGTGGGCCAGAGACCTGACTGCTGTGGCTTTCCCCTGGTAGGTTGTTTCCACTCAACAGTATCCAAAGTAGTATATTTGTTATTGAAAGAAACATCCACAGGGGTAAACTTTACTGGCTGTTTATCCCCTTTTCCTCTCCTGACAGTCACCCAGTTTACCCCTGTCCTGCACCTCAGGTGTAACTATCTGTCTGTACCTCTGGTCAATCAAATCGTCAGCCTCCCAAAAGACCCTGAGTTCTCCAACTCCCTGGAATTGTTTCCCTTTGATGCCCATTTAATTTTACCATGATTCCTTGATGCCACACTTGGTCAATGTTTCCTTGATTCCAAAGGTAGTGCATCTGACTTCACCTCTGGAATTCAACTCTTTGATTTATCTTTGGACCAAAACCATGATAAAATCTAAATTGGGCTTAGCTGAATAGGTCATTGGTGAATATAAACTTCAATGTCAACAATTCCCTCCAACACTTTGCTGATGATTTACAGGAATCTGATTGAACAGTTCTTATTGGATTTGTTGTTCTTTGGGTTATCAGGGCACATCTGGGCAGTTACTCATATTAACGAAGATATGTCAATGTTTTAACTACCCAGGAATAATTAGTTAAAGACATGGTCAGTTCTGGAGTATGATTACTGGAATGCTGTTTAGTCCAGAAATGCCTGTATCCTGTGCTCTCAGCTGATTATTGATTATCATATGAAGCAAATTAAACTGGATCTCAGGAGGGAATTGGGTTGGATCAATGACTTTGCTTTGAATAAACAAGTTTGAAAGCACTTCTGCCATTTGTTCAGCATTCACATTGGTCCCCTGTATCTTTGTGGACAGTGGTGGTTGGTTGCTTAATTGTTCACTGCTGTTCCCTATCAGATGTGGTAGGGCTGCAGAATTTCAATCTAATCTGTTGGCCTGGTTCTCCCTGTTGCATGTTATTTCATTATCTAGCACACAAGACTTCCTGTTTTATGACTTCACCAGCTTGGCACTTCATTTTCAGATTTGCTCATTGTTGACCTTGGCAAGCACTTCACACCTCAAACCAGTCAATCCCCGGCTGGATATTAATGAAAGACTCTGTTGATACTCTAGGATCTGCTGCCCTTTGCTGTGGCCATCCACATACATCTGCCAAAGCTAAACTGGTGAGGTTGAGGTCAACACAGTTTATCCCGAGTCCTGAAGGTGAGTAGTGACACTACTATGCCACTTTTGGTTATGGATATTGAAGTCTCCCATCAAGTGTACATTTGGTGCCCTTCCTACTTTCAGTGCTTTGTTCAATATGGAAATATGCTGGGTTATCAGATGAGTGAAGGCGAAGCTACAGTAATAATCAGGAAATATCCTTGCCCATGCTTGATTTGATGTGATGAAATTTCACAAACTCTGGAGTTAAGAGGCTTACAAGATATCCTACCCTATTTATTACCACAAACAAATCTCTTATATGGTAGCGATTAACTCTTGATCTCTCAATCTACTTTGCATGGCCCTAGACTTCGTCTGCAACCATTACATTATATCCTGTATTTTTACTAGTTCCATGTACTTATGTATGGAATTATCTGTCTGGGTGGCATGCAAACAAAAGGGTTTCAGTGCATTTTGGTACATATGACAACTGTACACTTAATACTATCCTCCCCCTTCTGGTAGGTTTGTCCAGCCGGTGATTCAGGACCTACCAGGAACTGTGACCTAGCATGTTATGTGTGTACAATTATGTCAGGTTGTTAACTAGTCAGTCAGTCAGTCAGTCAACTTAAGACACTAACTCCCAGATGCAAATGGAGGCTTTCTAAGATTGGCTTGGAAGGACTTTGCCTCATTTGGTGTCTGAACTGATGCCAAACGGTCTGACCAGTTTTATTATTTGAATGTAGTGGTTATTGTACTGCTGAGTAGCATGCTGAGAAATTTCAAAGGGCATTAATGAGTTAACAATAACGGTGGGTCTGAGGTTGTATAAAGACTAGATCGGACAAGGACAGCAAATTTTCTTTGTGGAAGGACATTAGTCAGCTAGTTTTTTAAAAAAAATCGATGCCAATAACTGGTTTGCTTCTTCAATTCCCCAGCTGTCACAGTGGAATTTGAGCTCAATTTTTGGATTGTTGGTTCAGCAATTACGCTGATAGACATCTGGGCTATCATTCAAGAATATAATTGAACAAAACAATACCACCATCAAAAAGAGCTTTATTATGATTTTGATGATCAATCCTTGCTCAAAAAAGTGGCTTTTAAAGGAGCACATTAAAAAAAAGAAAGCAATGCAAGGATTTAAGGAGAGACTGGTGGCCTAAAGGGCCAAAACGTTACCAAAATCCCAGAGATAGAATATCCAATGCATCATCAATCGGACATCTAGATGACACTACCTACTAGAATATCATTATTGACTTCACATTTTCTACACATTGTTCTTTTCAAGCTTAAAACATACTGCACAACCCTCAAAACACAAGTTTGTCTACATCCAACATACACTTTACATAACAAATATAAAGTATATTCTGTCTTGAAGACAAGCCAACTGTTACAAAAATAACAACCATTTTGCAATTCATTTATTTATAAAAAAAAGGTTACCAGTTACTTACAGCTTTAAAAAAAATGTCCCTTGCCCTCTGCAAAATATACACCCACTACTTCTGAAATACAAACTCAAAATGACAGCTTCTCTTCCTTGCTATTGAGCAGATCTGATTAAATGTTCGTACTTACACTGTAGGTCGGTACTTTCCATACAGTGAATACTTGGGAAGAGAGCTACCCAGGTTGGAATCTAGCCATAAAGTACAGATTGCTTTATGTAGAAGAATGGATAACTAGTGAACCACTAGTTGAAATCTAATTAATGAATCCAAATTCTATGATTAAACCATTAAGGAAACTAAATCAGCTTGAGCCTTCCTGATTGGAGTTATTTAAAAGTACTTAATATTTGCTGAATTTGTAATACACACTATTTGCATTTTCATCCAGATTACAGGGCAGTTGGTGGATATACTGTAACAGCCACAACCATACTGTGCATCACTGTCAGTTAATTAACGCAAAGACTCATGCTTCTTGTACATCATGCACCAAATTGACATTATGCATTCCAGCAGTTTACACAAAAATATTCTTGTCTTGTACAACTGAAATACAACCACCTCAAGAATGTAGCAAGACAGTGCAGAAGATTATACATAGAGAGAAGCACAACATACAACAAAATGTGCAAAATGTGATAACTACCTACTTTGCAATCCTGAAATAGGGACGGTAAAGACCGTTCACAAAAGGCACAGGCTCAGTCATAGATCTGCCTTCAAGGTCTCAGCAGCCCTGAATGGGTCTGGTTATTACTTTGACTGCACATTCTCAGTGCACTTAAGCAAAATCTCTCCTGCCATATCTTACCATCCGGCAAAGTTGCACTGAGATCCTAATAATACTGTTCTGCTGTAACACTCCATGAAGAGTTTAGGGATAGCAAATGTTGACTTTTGCTCAAAGTTAAGAGCCATGCAAGCCTCTAGGCTGTAAGATTTTCATTTGCTAACGGCACATTGAGGCCATTGGGTTATGTCAGGAGTATAAAATATAATTGTAAAGGATAACAACATCCAGTGCTGGGGCTGGAGTTATGGCTAAGTCTCATTAATATCACACATTCCTTGCCTATTGTTTCTCTGATGAAATCTCTTTCTCTGCATTGCTTTATCTCATTCTCCTTAGATTCTGCCTGACCATTCTTCCACCAAAAGCTCAGCCGAGAATTCATTATGTTTAAGCAAGTTGTTTACTCTGGCATTATCAATCATCTCTTATTAAGTCTATCTGGCCTACCTGTCAGAAGACTAACTCTTCTGATCTATCTGTCAGAAGACTAACTCCTGGCAAATGGGGAACAACATTTCCATCTCCACTGCATTCTCTGAAGCTGTACATGTCATCGCAGCCTCCTGCATGCTATTAATCAATTTACCAGGTTCACAAGGCATACGTCAGTAATAGGGACCAGAACACCAATGACTGGCCCTTTCTTCTGGGCTCACAGACCCATTCCACTAACTGGCTGTTGCACTGGGAGCAGTCTGCCCAAATTGCTCCTCGAACAAATCAATGGCCACTAATTCAACAGGCACTTTACTCCAATTCAGAGTTTGTCTCCTCCCAAGATAGTTTGTTTTTAGATAAATCCAAAAATAAAAAAAGGCAAAATTAATGGCTTGTTGTGGCAAAAATAACAGCTCCATTTGACCTTTGTGACTGAGTCATTAATACTCTTACTTCACTCCTATAGAATGCTTATGCCAAATTCAGATCTCAGTATGTGCTCATCAATAGCAATTCCTCACTGAGCTGTGCACTAGAAATAGCGTAATGTAGCAAGACATTATTTACAATAAAACCGTCGCTGAGCTGAACATTAAAATAATATATACAAAAACATAAAATAATTAAGTTAAATAAAAAGCATATATAAACTGAAGTCACCCAACATAGTGCATTTTGAATATTTCCTTGACAGAAGTGGAGAGCTAGGAAAGGCAGCAGGGTGATAGTCCACAGACAGAAACCCAAGTTTTGCAATTCTTGCTGCTTTCAAGCACCAGGTATTCCACTTAGATAATTAAAGATATTATTTGGGTGAGTGTTTAGCCGTGAATAAAACTCCGTGTTATACAATTTTCTGCCGGACTGCAGACATTTTAGCTTCCATAGTCGTGAATGTGCACACCCTTTTGATCAGACGGATACTGTAAGCCAATTATCAAAGATTAGTTAACCAATTCCAAGTTCAGATATTTCTAATGCTTCCCAACCTCCGGCTGAGAACAAAAGAGAAAAACAAATATCTTTAACAGAATACTCAAAAAGATGCAAAATACAGATCTGTGCAGGCGATGTGCCAAGTCCATTTCTCACCCATCTCTTAAGTCACCCAGCTTGATCCAACTTCCAAACCTAAAAGTTCTTGATTCACCTTGCAACATATGATGTATTGGTTTTACATACTCCTGTAATCAATTCCATGCATTCTAAAGTTCCCAGTGATGCAAATAGTTATTGGAGTTCCAATTTTAAAAAACAAGATCTCCAAATTGGGGTCAGGAAGTTCAAATCATGAATCAAGTGCTGTGAAAATAGAAATTACCTAGGCTTGGTGAAGGTATCATACATTAAATTGCTAGATTTGGTGATCTTATGGCAATATTAATCGTTTTATTAATTTTCTCTTAAACATTATTGGAAATTATCTTTTATACTGTGTCTTCCATTATGTTGGAAATAATGCCCATAATACTGATCACATGATACACTCATTTTTACACTAATCCTACCCAATCCATTTTACTTGCCCACATTCCAATCAATGTCACAAATTCTACCACTCAACTACACAATGTGGGCAATTCACATCAGCCAACTAACATACCCACCTTCATGAATTTGTGATGTGGAACAAAACCAGAGCACCCGCAGGAAACCCATACAGTCACAGAGAGAACGTGCAAACTCCACTCAGACACAGGTGTACTGTGCTCAATGATGAGGAGACATGTGAGTGGACTTTCTTAAACCTCACTATATGGGATCATCTCTCACTAATCATTGCCTTTTCTTATGTGCTCTTCGAAACAGAAGGAAACTGATGTTGTTGGGGGGGGGGGGGGAGGGGGAGGCGGGGTCTCTTATGCATCATGTCCAAAACTTTCTTGTCATCAGCCTCAATAAAGAGCAAACGGTGAAAGAAATGACTTCCTCGCAGCTTTACCAGCGAGCCACTCTGAAGCTACCATCAACATCAAGGTGACATAGATGCTTTCATGTGTTTGGACAGGCTTCAGAGTCTTTGACGCAAAGACCTCTCTAACCAGATCAAACATGACATTTCCACTTGGATTAAATAGCCTTGGACTTTTTTTCTGAATCCCTTGCTTCTTCAATGTAAGAAAACTGTTTCTTTCTCTAGCAACACACACAAAATGCTGGAGGAACTCAGCAGGCCAGGCAGCATCTATGTTAAAGTGTGTAGTCGATGCTTCAGGCCGAGACGCTTCATCGGGGCTTAAGAGAAATAAGGAGTCAAGAGTTAGAAGGTGGGGGGAGGGGAGGAAGAAACACAAGGTGATAGGTGAAACTGGGAGGGGAAGGGGTGAAGTAAAGAGCTGGGAATTTGATTGGTGAAAGAGATACAGAGCTGGAGAAGGGGGAATCTGATAGGAGACGACAGAAGGCCATGGAAAAGAAAATGGGAGGAGCACCAGAGGGAGGTGATGGGCAGGCAAGGAGATAAGGTGAGAGGGAAAAGGGAATTGGGAATAGTGAAGGTGGGGGGAAGTACTACCGAAAGTAAGAGAGTGGAAGAGGCCATGGATTGACATATCAGAATGGGAATGGGAAGTGGAATTGAAATGGTGGTCTGGGCATAGGTGGTCAGTGAAGCCAATCTACGTCGGGTCTCACTGATACACAGGAGGCCACGGTGGGTGCACCAGATACAATAGATGACCCCAACAGGTTCACAGGTGAAGTGTCACCTCGCCTGTTTGGGCCCCTGAATGGTAATGAGGGAGGAGGTGTAGGGGCAGGTGTAGCACTTGTTCCATTTGTAACGATCTGCCAGGAGGGAGATCAGTGGGGAGGGATGAATGGACAAGGGAGTCGCATAGGGAGTGATCCCTGTGGAAAGCAGGAAGTGGGGGGGGAGGGAAAGATGTGTTTCGTGGTAGGATCCCGTTGGAGATGGCGGAAGTTATGGAGACTTACATGCTGGATGCAGAGGCTGGTGGGGTGGTAGGTGAGGACAAGAGGAACCCTATCCCTGGTGGGGTGGCGGGAGGATAGGGTAAGGGCAGATGTGCGTGAAATGGAAGAGATGCGGGTGAGGGCAGCATCGTTGGTGGAGGAAGGGAAGCCCCTTTCTTTGAAGAAGGACATCTCCTTCGTTCTAGAATGAAAAAGCTCACCCGGAGAGCAGATATGGCAGAGACGGAGGAATTGAGAGAAGGGGATGGTGTTTTTACAGGTAACAAGGTGGGAAGAGGTATAGTCCAGGTAGCTGTGAGAATCAGTAGGTAAGTTGACTCCAGAGATAGAGATGGAGACAGAAAGATCAAGAAAGGGGAGGTAGGTGTCAGAAAATGGACCAGGTACATTTGAGGGCAGGGTGGAAGTTGGAGGCAAAGTTAATGAAGTCAATGAGCTCAGCATGGGTGGAGGAAGCAGCACTAATGCATTATCGATGTTTGTATTTTTAAAGTAAATTAGCACTTGATATATTGGATCAAGAGATATGTGTCACTGTAACTGAATGGACGATTCACAGTCCAGAATTATCTAAGGGACGCAGGCACGTGGGCAAGTGGCATAACTGCCTGCAGTGCCACAGATTTGGTATTCTTACCACTGGGAACTCAGGAAATAGATTCTGATCTATAACAATATCAATATCATAAAATGCTTGAAACGAGGCTCAATAATTTTTTTAAGAATGTGCTACAAGAAAATAATTGTCTTATATAGAACCCTCAGAGGCAGACTCCATTCCTCCAGAGGAAGTTTTAGTTAGGTTGTCTCTCTCTACCACTTGGCATTGGGTGGGAGCTGGAGATCTTATTTCAAGGCCTGTACTTTTCATTGTATCGGTGGATTGTCACACAGCCATGGTAGGAAATGGGCCTGGGCATGGCTGCCATTGCTGTGATGATTCCTGTTGCTGGGTCGTAACATGTGATGGTATCAGAGGCCTCTCCTGTTTCTTTTCTGCCACCCAAGATGTAGATCTTCCCATTGCATACCGACATCCCACAACTCTCCTGTGTGTCACAGAGAAAACAGAATGTTTGAAAAATCAGTTTATAAAAGACCACAACATTTGGTAACTCAGTTACCTATTATCAGTGAATGTAACAACTGATAGTCTATGAACTTCTCTTAAATGGCATTTTTCATCAGTGGAGGATGAAGGGAAACCTGAGTTTATAAGATTATGAGAAGCTTGGATAGAATAGCCAGTCAGTATCTTTTTTCAAAGGCATGCATTTGAGGTAAGAAGGGTTAAGTTCAAAGGAGATGCATAAGGCAAGTTCTCTTTTATTACTACACAAGAGTGGTGGGTGCCTGGAATGAGCAGCCAGGGATGGTGGTAGAGGCAAATGTGGCCAGAGGTGTTTTAAGATAGAGACGTCAATAAGCAGAGAGTGGAGGCATATGGACCTTGTTGAGGTAGAATGGAACACTTTAGGTGTTTATTTAGTCTGGCAACCATCATGGTTGGAACAGTCTGTTCCTGTGTTATATTGTTCTATGTTCTATTCCATCTTTAGTAGAGTCCAAAAGTTTCAGAGTATGGAAATGGGCCATACAGCCCAAAACAGTAGTGACCATAAGACACCCGTCTTACAGTTATCCCATTTTTATTCTCCCCACAGCCCTGCATTCTAATGGTAATCTACTGTGATGCCTGGACTGACTGTACCAGGGGTCGATTGGACCTGTGAGGCAGTAGCTCTACGATGCTGCAGATAAGTATGCCTGCAAAGATCAGAATGAGAATCAGGTTTCATACCACCGGCAGGTGTCGTGAAATTTATTAACTTTGCGGCAGCAGTACAATGCAATACGTGATAAATATAGAAAATAATGGAGTTACAGTAAGTCTATATTAAAAAGTTGAATTAAATAAATAGAGCAAAAACAGAAATAATAAAGTAGTGCGTGTATTCTTGTTGGATGTTTCATTCAATGACACCCAGTTTTTGATCCAAACAGCATCAGCAGAGTTAAAGTAAGATACTGTCTGGGATGAGATAATGAGTGGAAGCAGGTTAGTAGAAATGAGAACAGCCTCCTAACTTACTCTATAGGTTACCAAAAGCACCCAGTCCCTCTATATTCAAAATGCTTCTTACGTTCCACTTTGTCTGCTTTCCTCTATGGTTTCTCTGCCATGTCACTCTCCCCCTTGCTGAATTTACCTCAGCATTCACACTGAACAAATATTCCCGGCTCAAAATCAAAGCAGTTGTAGCTGGTTTCAGTCTCCTACTCCACGTGTTTGACCCGGGAATTTTTTGTTTCAGTATACTCGTCACACACAAGTATGACGTGATGATACTGGGAAAAATGCAATCTCTACAATTCTCCTTAGTACTAAAATGAATTGTAAAATCACTGTTAGGAAGCACTGAAATTCTTGATTAATACTATCCGAATTAGTGACAAACACTAAAGTAGAAAATACCATTGGTTGATGCCAATTCCATTAACCCTTGTTGCCAATTTGCTGAAATCAGTTAAGACAGGATACAGAATGACAGACTAGAGATCATCTCATTGTTTTCAGAGAAAACATTCGAGAAAATTCTGAGAATTTTCAGAATTCTGAGAAAATTAGGAACAATGCAATGAGATCACATGATGGACACTTACACAGTAGAAGTGCTGTGAAAATATCCCTCAGAACAGATGATATAATGATTACCTGTCTGCTGAAGGTATTCACTGCATGTATCCAGTAGTCCTCGACTGGATCGTAGCAGTAGATGGACTTGGTCAGACCCCCAGCCACGTATATAAGGTTATTCAAGGAAACCGCAGTAATACATCGTTTAGCAATGGGAATGGGGGCACGCAGCAGCCAAACACTAGTCGTGGGGTCATAACACTGAACCTGTTGGAGAAAATAAATACCTGCGTTTGTATGGCATCTTTCATGACCTCAGGATGTGCCCAAATGGAACAGATACGTTAATAATTAAATATACATGTAAGGCTACTGAAGGAAATGTGTGATTATATTCACAGTAACTGTGAAAATCAACTATAACACAAATATGCAAAGAACTACTGTAAAGATACTAAAACACGTACAGGCATTGTAGATATATATACAAATATATATAGGTATCATAAAACAGTAATATTTACATTGTTACATTAATAAGTAAACAGATAGATACTGAAACATTTCATTTTGCATAATACAGTACTGTGCAAAATTCTTAGGCATATGTAAGAAAAATTCTGTAAAGCAAAGATGCTTCCAAAAGTAATGAAATTATAAGCTTCCTACTTTCAATAAACTTACTATAAAGAGCAGTAAACAGTACAAAACTATATCAAATCTATACTACTTTTGCACAGCACTGTATATGCACTTAGCAAGAGTGATCAGGAACAAGAACAGACTATCTAAGAGACATCTAAGGTGAACCCACTGTAACCGACCAATTTACGACCAGCTAATAATACACTTGGAAGAGAGCCTGGTGTGCTCTTGCCCTTTATGGTTCTGTAGTACAATGAATCAGAAGTAGGTTTATTATCACCAGCGCAGTGTCATAAAATTTGCAGTTTTGCAGCAGCTGTACATAATAATAAAAAGCTATAAATTATAGTAAGACATATTTAGATATTTAAGTTAAATAAGTAGAACATAAGGAGAGTAAAAATGAATTCTGAGGTAGTGTACGTGTGTTCGTTGTCCATTTAGAAATCTATTAGCAGAGGGGAAGAAGCTGTACCAAAAACATTGAGTGTGTGTCTTCAGGCTCCTGTACATTGCCCCTGATGGTAGTAGTGAGAAGAGGTCCTGGGTGATGGAGGTCCTGAATGATGGATGCCTCCTTTTTCGAGGCATCACCTTTGGAAGATGTCCTTGATTCTAGGGAGGCTTGTGTCCATGTTAGAGCAGGCTGAATTTGCAGCTTTTTTCTGATCCTGTGCAGTGGCCCCTCCATTCCAAATGGTGATGCAACCAGTTAGAATGCCCTCCACGGTACATCTGTAGAAATTTGCTAAAGTCTTTGGTGACATACCAAATCTGCTCAAATTCCTAATGAGATATAGTCACTCTTGTGCCTTCTTTGTAATTACATTAATATGTTGGTCCCAGGATAGACCTTCAGAGATGTTGACGCCCAGGAACTTGAAACTGCTCATCCTTTCCACTGCTGATCCCTTGATGAGGACTGGTGTCCTCTCTGGACACCCCGGAGAACCCCGATGACCTTCTCAGCTGACCTCACTATCCGCTGCAGGGTCTTGTGATCCGAGATGGTACAATTTCCGAACCAGGTAGTGATGCAGCTGCTCAGGATGCTCTCAATACATCCTCTGTAGAATGTGATGAGGATGGAGGGTGGGAGATGGACTCTCCTCAGCCTTCACAAAAAGTAGAGACGCTGCTGGGCTTTCTTTGCTATGGAGCTGGTGTTGAGGGACCAGATGAGCTTCTCCGCCAGGTGAACACCAAGAAATTTGGTGCTCTTAATGACCTCTACCGAGGAGCCATCGATGTTAGGCGGGGAGTGGTCACTCTGTGCCCTCCTGAAGTCAACAACCATCTCTTGTTTTGTTCACATTCAGAGACAGGTTGTTGGCTCTGCACCAGTCTGTTAACCGCTGCACCTCCTCTCTGTAAGCTGACTCGTCGTACTTGCTGATGAGACCCACCACAGTCGTGTCATCGGCGAACTTGATGATATGGTTCGAGCTGTGTGTTGCAGCACAGTCGTGGGTCAGCAGAGTGAACAGCAGTGGACTGAGCACACAGCCCTGGGGAGCCCCCGTGCTCAGTGTGATGGTGTTGGAGATGCTGCTCCTGACCCGGATATCTTATACCTTATGGTCTTACAGTAAATAAAAACAGGGATTAATTGGAAGTTAATGTGAACCTCATGAAGAACAGTCTCCTTTAGTGTCTTTATCGGTGAAGATTAAAGAAGCAGATTAGAGCATGAAACACTAACAACTCCCTTCATTACCATGTCTGGAAGGAGAGGATCAGCCTTCACTGATAAGCGTAATCACTGTGCCCCCTGATAAACATGGTCTGCGTGATTCTGTATAAGACCGTGTGTGCAAGCATGGATATGTCAACAGAGAGATGCAGCATGAAAACAGGCCCTTTGCCCACTGACTCTATGTCACCATCAAACACCCGTTTTTCACCAATCCCACCCTCCCATTCACTCCTGACGGATTCTGCCACTCGCCTACGAGTGTTTATAGTGGACGATTACCCTGTGAATTCACGCATCAGTGGGATGTGGAGGGAAACCGAAGCACCTGGGGAGAAAACTGGCAATGGATGAACGTGCAAACTCCACACAGTCAACAACAGATACCAAGATTGAACCCGGGTCGCTGGAGCTGCAGGGCAGCAGTTTACCCACTGTGGCACAGGGGCAACATGGGAGGGCAGTGGCTAGCACAATCTTCAACAGTACCACGACCTGGGTTCAAATCCCCCAACTGTCTGTAAAAAGTCTGTATGTTCTCCCTGGGACTGCGCGAGTTTCCTCCGGGTGCTTCAGTTCTCTCCCACAGTAGGTTGGTAGGTTAATTGGTCATTGTAAATTGTCCTGTGATTAGGCTGGGGTTAAATTGGGGGTTGCTAGGCAGCGCAGCTTGAAGGGCTGGAAGGGTCTTACTTGTTTCTCATTACATGCAAACAGTTACGCGTGTGTGTGTGTGTGTGTGTGTGTGTGTGTGTGTGTGTGTGTGTGTGTGTGTGTGTGTGTGTGTGTGTGTGTGTGTGTGTGTGTGTGTGTGTGTGTGTGTGTATCTGTGTAAGTGTGTGTGAGTGTGTGGGTGTCAGTGTAAGTGTATGTGAGTGTGGGGGTGTATCTGTGTAAATGTGTGTGTGTGTATCTGTGTAAGTGTGTGTGGGTGTCAGTGTAAGTGTATGTGAGTGTGGGGGTGTATCTGTGTAAATGTGTGTGTGTGTATCTGTGTAAGTGTGTGTGGGTGTCAGTGTAAGTGTATGTGAGTGTGGGGGTGTATCTGTGTAAGTGTGTGTGAGTGTGTGTGTATCTGTGTAAGGGTGTGTGGGTGTCAGTGTAAGTGTATGTGAGTGTGGGGGTGTATCTGTGTAAGTGTGTGTGAGTGTGTGTGTATCTGTGTAAGTGTGTGTGAGTGTGTGGGTGTCAGTGTAAGTGTATGTGAGTGTGGGGGTGTATCTGTGTAAGTGTGTGTGTGGGTATTTCTGCGTAAGTGTGTGTGTGTGGGTGTTAGTGTAAGTGTATGTGAGTGTGGGGGTGTATCTGTGTAAGAGTGTGTGTGTGTGTGTGTGTGTGTGTGTATCTGTGTAAGGGTGTGTGGGTGTCAGTGTAAGTGTATGTGAGTGTGGGGGTGTATCTGTGTAAGTGTGTGTGAGTGTGTGGGTGTCAGTGTAAGTGTATGTGAGTGTGGGGGTGTATCTGTGTAAATGTGTGTGTGTATCTGTGTAAGTGTGTGTGGGTGTCAGTGTAAGTGTATGTGAGTGTGGGGGTGTATCTATGTAAATGTGTGTGTGTGTATCTGTGTATGTGTGTGTGGGTGTCAGTGTAAGTGTATGTGAGTGTGGGGGTGTATCTGTGTAAGTGTGTGTGAGTGTGTGGGTGTCAGTGTAAGTGTATGTGAGTGTGGGGGTGTATCTGTGTAAGTGTGTGTGTGTGTGTGTGTGTGTGTGTATCTGTGTAAGGGTGTGTGGGTGTCAGTGTAAGTGTATGTGAGTGTGGGGGTGTGTGTATGTGAGTGTGGGTGTGTGTGTGTATGTGAGTGTGGGGGTGTGTGTGTATGTGAGTGTGTGTGTGTGTGTATGTGAGTGTGTGTGTGTGTATGTGTGTGTGTGTGTGTGTAAGTGTGTGTGTGTGTGTGTGTGTATGTGGAGTTACATGCATATTTATGCCCCACTTGCTCAAATAACATACTCCTAAAGCTAGACCTGGCCATAACACATGGGCCCCATACTCAAGGGAAGATGCGCTGACTTTAGGGTTCAGAGAAGATTCACTGGGATGCTCTCAGGAACTACAGGGCAGGAATAGAAAGGCAGAACAGGTGACTGAGCGGCTGAGGAACAGATGCAGCAGCAGGGTTCCAAGTCCTTGGATCACTGGAACCTCTTCTTGGGCAGGGGTGACCTTCACAAAAGGGACGGATTGCACCTTAACTGGAGATGCTGTCTGGGAGATTCGCAGGTGCTACTCGAGAACTTTTAGTTTTGCAGGGGAATGGGAACCCAGAGCATCACACAAGAATTTGGAGTGATTGAGAGGAAGGAGGATGTCATGATCAGAGAGAACAGTTAGGAATAAGGTAATAGATACAATGGGACAGAACGGTTGAAATGTGTATTTTAATGCTAGGAGTATTATGAGTAAGGGTGATGAAGTTAGAACATAAATCAGCATGTGGAACTATGATGTTGCAGCAATAACAGAGACTTAGTTGAGAATGGATGCCTAATGTTCCAGGGTTTAGATGTTTTCATGAAGATAGAGAAGGAGGTAAAGGGGGAGGGGGAGCTGCCAAATCAATCAGGAACAATATCGCAGCTGCTTTTGCAGGGGATGGAATGGAGGGCTCATTCACTGAGTCCATATGGCTAAAACTTCAAAATAAGAAAGGTGCAATCATGCTGATGGGGATGTACAACCCCCCTGTCATCGGCAGATATGCAGGAAGATTAGGGCTAAAACAACAGGGTTGCTGTCTGTTTCAGGAAAGGTGCAAGAACAACAGGGTTGTTGTTTTGGGTGACTTCAACAGTCAACATGACTGTGCAGCCACAAGTTGCATCTGACTAACTTCAGTGAGATTTTCGACGAGGTAACAAAGGCGATTGATGAAGGGGGTAAGGTGCTTGACTAGATCCCTCATGGGAGGCTTATCCAAAAGATTAGGATCCATGGTAAATTAGCAATTTGTATTCAGAATTAACTTGCCCATAGAAGACAGAGGGTAATGGTAAATGGGACCTTATTCTGGCTGGAGGTCTATATTATTGGTGTTCAGCAAAGATCCATGCTGGAACCTCTGATATACACTCATTGGCAACTTTATTAGGTACATCTGTATACCTCCTCGTTAATGTAAATATCTACAATCATGTGGCAGCAACACAACACATAAAAGCATGTAAACACGGTCAAAAGGTCCTGACGAAGGGTCTCGGCCCGAAACATCAACAGCGCTTCTCCCTATCGATGCTGCCTGGCCTGCTGTGTTCCACCAGCATTTTGTGTGTGCTGTTGTTTGAATTCCCAGCATCTGCAGATTTCCTCGTGTTTGCTCAAAAGGTTTAGTTGTTTTTCAGGCCAAACATCAGAATAGGGAAGAAATGTGATTTAAGTGACTTTGACTGTGGAACGGTGCCAGAAGGGGTGGTTCAAGGATCTCCCAAGCTCCTGACCTCCTGGGATTTTCAAACACAGTAGTCTCGAGAGTTTACAGAATGGTGTGGGGAAGAAAAAACCTCCCAGTGAGCAGCATTTCTGTGGGTGAAAATGCCTTGTTGATGAGAGGTCAGAGAAAAATGGCCAGACTGGCTCAAGCTGACAGGAAAGCAAAAGTAACTCAAATGACCACCTGTTAAAACAGAGGAGCATCTCTGAGCACAACAACATCCAACCATGAAATGGATAGGCTATAGCATAAGAAAACTGTGAACATACACTCTGGAGGTACCGAATAAAGTGGCCACTGATTATGTATAAAAGACCTAGATAAAAGATTGGTGGGTTAGTAAGCTTGCTTATGATACAAAGCATGTGGTGCTGTGGATAGTGCTGAGGTTTGCCAGTAAGACACAGTGGGATACAGATCAGTCGGAGAAACAACAGACAGTTTAACGTGCCAAATGTGAAGTGCTGCACTTTCAGAGATCAAACGGAAAGACGGCAAGACCTTAACCATGTTGACATACAGAGGGATCTTAGGGATCTAAGTCTAACTCCCTGAAGGGGGCTAAACAGACAGAATAGATGGTAAAGAAGGCATACAGCATGCTTGCCTTCTATAGTTGAGGAAGAGGCATGACATTTTATTGCAGCTTTATAAAACTCCTGTTGGGCTGCGTGTGGAGAATTGCAAACAGTTCTACCAGCCCCATTACAGGAAAGGTGTTAAGGCTTTGGAGAGGGTGCAAAGGAGGTTTATCAGGATGCTGACTGTATTAGTGGCTCTGTACTGTTAAGAGATGTTGGACAAACTTGGGTTGTTTTCTCGGGAGTGGCCAAGGCTTAGGGGAGATCTGATTGAAGTTTATAAGATGACGAGAGGCATAGACAGACAACCAGTATATTTTTCCCACACAGAGTGGGGGGTGCCTGAGGTGATGACAGAGGCAGATACAACAGGGGCTTTCAAGAGACTAAGATAGGCACATGAAGGTGCAGGAAAAGGAAGGAAACGGACATTGTGTTGACAAGAAAGGACTAGCTTAGCTTAGACATTTGATGACTAATTTAACATTGTGCGGCCAAGGGCTTGTTCCTGTGCTGTCCTGTTTTATGTTCTCTATCTGTGGAGTGGCACGGTAGCGTAGCCGTAATTGTATTGCTCTACAGCGCCAGCCTGCGGTTTAATTCTTCCGTTGCCTGTAAAGAGTTTGTACATTCTCCCAGTGACCAGGTGCTCCGGTTTCTTCAGATATTCCGAAAACACCGTTCGGGTTAGTGAGCTGTGGCCATGTTATGCTGGTGGTGGAAACATGGTGGTACGTACGGGCTGCCCCGCGCAATCCTCGCTGATTTGACGTGACACACGACACATTTCATTGTATGTTTTCGATGTACATGCGATAAATAAAGCTTAATCTCGTGTTTTAGTGTATGTGGGGTCTTTGGTGTCTCTGGGCCTGTCCTCAGTGTAACTCAGAAGGATAAGGGGGGATCTCGTTGAAACCTAATGAACACTGAAAGACTTGGATAGAGTGGATGCGGAGAAGAAATTTCCATTAGTTGGAGTGTAGAATCTGAGGGCACAGCCTTGGAATAAAGTCACATACCTATACCGTGTACATACATCTACTGATGCCTCTGGAAGCATCTTCAGTGATGTTCCTGGAATCATCGGGTGTTTCGGGTCTTTCAACATCATACACCTTCCTCCAGGTGACCCAGCCGGGGCTGATCAGACCCCAGCTCGTGTCCAGATTGCTAGCTACTTATGACTCCATGGCTCCCCTCTTTTGAGCCACAGCCATCTTGAGGCCCTCTCTGCCTCAATAGGTGGTACTGTGGATGGCTCTCCTCTTCCTCTCTCCCTTCATGTCAAAACTGCCGAAGGCTTTGGCTAAGGAACCCCTACAACAAGTTCTGCTGGGAGAACAGAGAAGAGGAATTTCTCCATCTAGTGTGATAAAACTATAGAATTTGTTGCCACAGAGGGCTATGGAGGCCAGGTTAATGGTTATATATTTAAGGCAGAGATTAATAGGGGGTGTTAAGGGTTACAGAAAGAAGGCGGAAGAATGGAATTGAGAAAAAGATACCAGCCATGACTGAAAGGCAGACTGGACTTGTTGGGCCAAGTTGTCTACTTCTACTTCTGCTATTATATATTGTTTATGGAATATAAATTTTAAAAAAATCATAAACCCAGTGAACATACACTCTGACATGCATGTGCATGACTCTGTCATTACTAGTCATTCCTTGTTTGAAACCAACCTTATCAGAGCACGTGTTGTCATCAGGTCCTCCTCCAATCACAAAGAGCTTACTGATACAGCTGACAACAGCTGGCGAGCTGACGGCTTCTTTAAGTGGCTCAACCTCAATCCAGCGGTTGGAGAAAGAGTCGTAGCATTCCACGCTGTTCAGTCGATTGTGGCCATCGTAGCCGCCCACAGCGTAGACCTACAGCAGGATAGAGTAAAGGAAAACTGCTCGTCAATGGAGAATTTTACAGTGGTAACTTTCACCCTTCGCCGAATAGCACTTCCAAATGAGGTTTGAAGTAAGAGTCCTAGTATTCAGACTGAGCTCGAAAGTTCAGTGGGTATTCCATTCTCAGTAACAGATTATGAATGGCAAGTTCTCAGAATATGGTTGGTTTTAGACAGGACATGGTAATGGGTAATGTGTGTTAGTGCTGTAAAGTTTCCTGGCATTATTGGGGAGGAAGTAGCATTTTAATACTGCTGAGTGACATTCTAGTCTGGCTTCTGCTATTGGGGAGCAGGTATTTGTTGTTATAATGCTGGGGAAGGAATACCTATACTGGTAACATTGGGAGGGGCAGTGTTCTAGTACTGCTGCAGGAACAAAGTGTTCCAGTAATGCTGGGTGTGTGTTCCAGCACTGTAGTCAAAGAGGCTGGTGTTCTAGGGCTGACAAGAGAAGTTCAAAGACAAGGGTATTTTTGTGTGTGTGTGTGTGTGTGTGTGTGTGTGTGTGTGTGTGTGTGTGTGTGTGTGTGTGTGTGTGTGTGTGTGTGTGTGTGTGTGTGTGTGTGTGTGTGTGTGTGTGTGTGTGTGTGTGTGTGTGTGTGTGTGTGTGTGTGTGTGTGTGTGTGTAATGCTTTAGACTTTTGCACAATACCGTTTTTCAGTTAAAGTAGGGAGGAGAATGGAAAACACAAATAAGAATACCTAGCTTTGTACTAGCTCAGTAGTATTAAGTGTTATTTGGTAACTGGAAGGACATACTATACAGTACTGTGCAAACGTCTTAGATTTTTACATGGTTTCTGATGGGCAGAGCCCTGATCTCAACATCATTGAGGCTGTCTGCGATAACCTAGAGAGGCACAGAAGAACTCTGGCACCTTCTCCAGGATGTTTGGAACAAACTACCAGCCAGTTTTTCTAATCAAGTTGCGTAACAGTGGACCTACCAGAATTGATGCAGTTTTAAAGGGCACGAGGTCACACCAAATATTGACTTGATTTCTTTTTTTCTTTTAACTGTTTACTGCTCTTTATAGTCATTTTTGTTGTTATTTAGAAACTTTTCAATATTTTGAAAGCATCTCGCTTTACAGAATGCGCTGGAGACTTCTGCACAATATTGAAATGTATATAGATAGGTCAATATTCTGGAATATATTTTATTATCTGTTAATTTGTGGTAATATTGCTTAATTTGTTGTGCATGCATATACGCTGTTACCTAAATGTTAGATAGGGGAAATAATGCACCTCACAAAACAGGAAACTATAGCACCACCTTAAAAACAATAAATTTGAAGCGGAATTCCTCGCCTTTGTAACTAATGTCCTTGATTACACGGATGGGACTTTCAATTCCGGGTGCAATTTTTTTTGATCAGCAACAACCGCTTTCGTTGCTTCAGTTAAACCGGCTGTACCGAAGGGAAGGTGGGGGGGAGGGGGGGGGGTGGTGTGTGTGTGTGTGTGTGTGTGTGTGTGTGTGTGTGTGTGTGTGTGTGTGTGTGTGTGTGTGTGTGTGTGTGTGTGTGTGTGTGTGTGTGTGTGTGTGTGTGTGTGTGTGTGTGTGTGAACATATACTACCCTGATATTTATTTTCTTGTGGGCATATTGAGAAATTACAAAAACACAACTGAATCATTGAAAAACTGCACAAATATGAACAAATAACCAATGTGAGAAAGACAACAAATAGTGCATATACAAAAAGAAAGAAAACAAAATAAAGATAATAGATTAAATAAGTAATAAATATTGAGAACATGAGCTGTAGAGTCTTTGGAAGTGAGCCCATAAGTTTTGGAATCAGCTCAGTGTCGTTGTGAGTGAAGTTATCCACTTTGGTTCAGGAGCCTGGTAGCTGAGGACTATTAACTGTTCCTGAACCTGGTGGTGTACGACTTAAAGCTCCTGTACATCCTTCCTGATGCAGTAGCGAGAAGGGAGCACGGCCTGGATTGTGGGGGGGTCCTTGATGATGGATGCTGATTCCTTGTGATAGCGCTCCAAGTAGATGTGCTCATTGGTGGGGAGGGTTTTATCCATGATGGACTGGGCGATATCCATGACTTTTTGTAGGGTTTCCCTTTCAAGGGCATTGGTGTATCCAGGCAAACAGACAAGATACTTTCTACTGTTCATCTATAGAAGTTTGCTAAAGTTTTAGATGACATCTTTGCAAACTTTTTAAAAAATAATGGCACTGCCATTTCCTTCTCCTGCAGTCAGTAATCAGTCCTTTGGTTTTGCTGACTCTGAATGAGAAGTTGTTCTGACACCATTCAGTCAGATTTTCAATCTCTCTGCTGATTTGCGACCATCTTTGATTTGGCCAACAACAGTGGAGTTGTCAGCAAACTTAAGTATGGCATTGGAGCTGTACTTAGCCTCACAGTTATAAATACAGAGTAAGCAGAGCAGGGGGCTAGCACACAGTCTTGTGGTGCACCGGTGCTGGTGGAGTTTGTGGAGATGTTGTTACCAGTCCAAACTGACTGGAGTCTGCAAGTGAGGAAATCAAGGATCCAGTTGCGCAAGGAAGTACTCAGGCCCAGACCTTGGTTAGTTTTGAGGGGATGATAGAAGGGAAAGTGTGTTCTAACTGCTGGGATGGACTGGTGTCCCAGTACCGGTGGGAAGGATACCTTTGTTCTGGTAGGGAGGGCCTATGTGTTCCTGCACTGCTGGAGAGAGCATGACTGCTCTTGTTCAGATGGGGGGCTATGTGTGTCTAGTCCTGCTGGGGAGGGTACGTTTGTTCTCACCCTTTTGGCAATGTTTGTTCTAGTGCGGCTGTGAAGTGTATGTATCTTCTAGAAAAATTGAGGAGAGAATTTGTATTCTGGAATGCTGTTGTATACTCGGATACATCTGAGTACAGGTGGGGTGGGGGGGAATTTTGTGAGGTACTTGTTATTAAGGAAGAGGTCTTGCAGTGTCATGGAGAGGGTTTTGTTCTAAAAACACAAACGATTTATTGCTTGTATCTTGGCAGTCTGCATCAGTGGACTGTTTAAGCATGGATATCAGATAAACACACTACACTGTTACTAACCAAAGTCTTTGCCTGCTGGAAATATGAGCCAGTTAAATATTAAATCCTCTTTACTGCAATGTAAAGATGCCAGAAATGAAGCGCCTTGTTCAAAATCATGTGGTCATTACCATGCTAACCCACAAGAGATACTAGGAGCAGAATTAGGCCATTCAGCCCATTATGTCTGCTCCTCAATTCCATCATGGCTGATTTATTAACCCTCTCAACCCCCATTCTCCTGCCTTCTCCCAGTAACCTTTGATGTCCTGATTAATGAAGAACTTATTAACCCCTGCCTTAAATATACCCAATAACTTGGCTGGCATGGCCGTTTGCAGCAATGAATTCCACAGATTCATCACCCTCTGGCTAAGGAAATTCCTGTTCATTTCTCTAAATGGACATCCCTCTATTCTGGGGCTGTGCCTTCTGGTCCTGGTCTTCCCCATTATAGGATACACCTCTCCACATCCACTTTATCCAGACCTTTCAATATTTGATAGGTTACATTGAGTTTCCCCCATCATTCTACTGAACTCAAGCAAGTACAGGCCCAGAGCTATCAAACATCTGGGATCACTTTCTTCTGGACCCTCTCCAACGCCAGCACATATTTTCTTAGATAAGTGGCCCAAAGCTGCTCACAGTACTCCAAGTGTGATCTGACCAATGCCTTATAAAGCCTCAGCATTACATCCTTGCTCCTGTATTCTAGTTCTCTTGAAATGACTGCTCACATTACATTTGTTTTCCTTACCACTGACTCAACCTGCAAGTTTACTTCTGGGGAATCCTGCACAAGGACTCCCAAGTCCCTCTGCATCTCCTAAATAGTGAATTTTCTCCCCATTTAGAAAATAGCCCATACCTTTATGCCTTCTGCCAAAGTGCATAAGCATGCACTTCCCTACATTATATTCCATCTGCTAATTCTCTGCCAATTCTCCCTTTCTATCTAACTCCTTTTGCAGACACCTTGTTTCCTCAACAAGGCCTGCCCTTCCACCTATCTTTGTATTGTCCTCAAAATTGGCCAAAAAGTCATCAATTCCTTCATCCAAATCATTGGAATACAACGTGAAAGGAATCATCCCAAACACTGATCCCTGCGGAACACCACTAGTCACAGGCAGCCAACCAGATCGAAAACCTTTTATTCCCACTCTTTGCTTTCTGCCAGTCAGCCAAAGCTCTAGCCATACTAGTACCTTTCCTGGAACACCATGGGCTCTTACCTTGTTCAGCAGCCTCACATTCGGTAACTAGTCAAAATCAAAATAAACAACATTCACTGACTCTCCTTTGTCTATCCTGCCTGTTATTTTCTCAAAGTACTCCAACAGATTTGCCAGGCAAGATTTCCTCTTTAGAAAACCATGTTGACTTTTGCCTATTTTATTACGTGCCCCCGAGTACCCCTAAACCTTGTCCTTAATAATAAACTCCAACATCTTTCCAAGCAGCGACGTCATGCTAACTGGCCTATAATTCCCTTTCTTCTTCCCCCCCCTCCTTAAAGAGTGGAGTGACATTGGTAAATTTCCAGTCCTTCGGAACCATTCCAGAATCTAGTGATTCCTGAAAGATCATTACTAACACCTCCACAATCTCTTCGGCTACCTCTTTCAGAACCCTGGAGTATACACCATCTGGTCCAGATGACTTATCTACCTTTAGGCTTTTCAGCTTCCCAAACACCTTCTCTTTAGTAAGAGCAACTATGGTCACTTCTTTCCCCTGACACTCTCACATTTCTGGCATTCTGCCCTCTCCAACTCCCACACAAAGCGGCAATGTTAGCCATATCATCATGTTACTGGAACTTACAAGGTTTCAAATATTGTAGAACTTGTGTTAGGAAAACAAACTTTCATCTATTTCAATTTCAGGAACATCTATATTGCTAGGGTACCTAAAACTAGGGTACAGTATACAGTATTATGTCTTTCCAGTTACCAAATGCCACCTAATACTACTGAGTTAGTACAAAGCTGAGTGCTCTTATTTCCCAACCACCTTCCTGTTTTAACCAATATACTGTACTATGCAAAAGTCAGGAACACTATCCAGAGAGATTCCTGCAGAGTTCTGTGGCTGAGATGGCAGCTCTCCCGCCATGGCAACAATTTTCCTTTGTGCCAAGTAGTTTATTTGGCTGTACACCTCTGATTTTCGTTTTTCATACAGTCGTACAGAGTTACAGTTCGGAAACAGGCTCTTTGGCCCATCAAGTCCGGTTTGATTATCAAGCACATGTTCACACCATGACCTATTTTCATCTCCCCACAGTCCTATCAATTCCTTGTCGCCCAGATTCTACCAGTCACAGCAGCAATTACGAGTGGATAATTAACTTACTAACCCTCACAGCTTTGGGATCTAAGAGGAAACTGGAGCACTCAGGGGAAAGGCTGAGAAAGTTTGCATGTCACTGAACACTAACAAACGCCTGCAGACGCACTGTTGCAACTGTCCTCACTGGTTACAGTATGGTCTGGTAGAGCAATTCAAATGTATAGGAATGTAAAAAGCTGCAAAGAGTAGTGGAGTCAGCCCAATGTCACAGGCACATCCTTTCCCACCATAAGTTTAAACATCAAGAAGGCAACAACTATTAATAACCATCCCCACAACGTGGACCTTGCCATCTTCTTGTAGCAGGTGGTAACAGAAGTCCAAAGTCCCACCACCAGGTTCAAGAACAGTTACTTCCTTTCAACCAATCGGTTCTTGAATTAACTGGCACAACCTTAACCACCTCAGTTTAGCAACACCACTTTGTATGACAATGGACCTTGTTTTTTTGTATTCCAATTTTGTTTTTTCTTATATAATTTTTGTGTAATTTATTAGCAATTTATTATTTTCTTGTCAATGCTGAGTCTCTAATGCTTTATGCCTGTGATGTGTTTCATTCCACCTGTGCATAGTCCATACACACATTCAACAATAACTGCTCAACTGTGATTGATAAGGAGGTAAACCTCCCTCTACACTGTGCCTTCAAACATCCCAGTTCAGTGACAGAGGAAAGTTAACCTTATGCTGCCCCATCAAACATTCAGTTGTCTGCTCAGGTAAAACGTGGGTTAGACGCAGAGAAAAGTTCCTTACCTATGACCAATTTTTCAAAAATTACATTCTTAAGATTTCAACAGGATAACTAAGTCACTTGAACGAGAGATGCACTTGACCCCTTGAACTTTCAGTAAGATCATGGTTGATTCAATTTTAGCTTCAGAACCATTTCCCCACTCTCTCTGTATACCTCTACTAGTTCAGATGTTTGTCGATCTCCGTCTTGGATATAATAACTGACTTCAGCTCCACAGACATCTAGGTTTACCATCCTCTGAGAAGAAATTTCCCAACTCTCCTTCTAATGAAGTGGGCACTGCCTTATTCACCAGGGGAAGCACCCACTCTTATAACATCACACGTACAATGATAATAGGCCCAACAGGTTCAACTGTCCTTTATACATCCCAGTAATCAAACTAGTTAAACCTCTGTCTAATGCCAGCTCATCCTTTCTTAAGTACAAAGGTGAAAACAGGGTAAAACTTCTTTCTGTACGACCTCAAACATTCTCTTTAAAACTAACGATGTTAGAAATCAGAAATAGTATGAGACAATGCCAGAAACACTCAGAAAGCAGGCAGCATCAATGGAAACAGAGACAGTTAATACCTCAGGTGGAAGAACTTCTGTTAACTCTGCTTCTTTTCACAGATGCCGCCAAATAAAACGGGGAATTTAAAAGGGCATAGTGATTCAAAAGGGCAACTTCTTCATGCAGAGGGTGGTGAACACAAGCACAAAGCTGCCAGAGGAAGTGGTTGAGGCAAGTACAATGATAACATTTAGAAGACATTTGGATAAGTACATGGATAGGAAAGGTTTAGAGGGATAGGGACCAAATTCTGGCAAATGAGACTAGAATAGTGAGCACCATGGTCGACATGGATGAGATGGGGAACAGGACCTGTTTCCATGCTGATTTATTCCCGTGAGAAGGTCAGGACGAAAGAAGCACGAGAGAGTTAAAAGCGAGGCAGAGATGGAGTGAGCTGAATGTCATAAACACAAGACATTCTGCAGATGCTGGAAATCCAGAGTAACACAAGCAAAATGCTGGAGAAACTCAGCAAGTCTGGCAGCATCTGAGGAAAGGAATAAACATTAGACAATTTGGGTTGAGACCTTTAATCAGTACAAGAAAGGAAGGGGCAGGAAGTCCGAATAAAAAGGTGAGGGGGAGGGAAAGGAACACAAGCTAGAAGGTGATAGGTGAAGCCAGGTGGGTGGGGGAGGTGGAGATGAAGTGAGAAGCTGGGAGGTGATAGGTGGAAAAGGTAAAAGGCTGAAGAATAAGGAATCTGATAAGAGAGGAGAGTGGACCATGGGAGAAAGGAAAGGAGAGGCACCGAGGAGGTGATAAGAGAAGCCAGAGTGCAGAATAGAAGCAGAGGAAAGGAGGAGGGGGAAAATTATCAGAAGTTAGAGAATTCACTGTTCATGCTAACAGGTTGGAGGCTACCCAGATGGAAATATAAGATGTTGTTTCTCCAAATTGAGATTGGCCTCCTAGTGGAATTAGAGGAGGTCACAGACCAATATGTTGGAATGGAAATGGGGATTGGCCACTGGGAAATCCTGTTTGTTGATGATGGAGCGAAGACGCCCCACAAAGTGGTCACCCAATCTACCACTGGGTCTCAGCTATGCAGAGGAGGCCACATCAGGAGGACCTGATATACCTGTAAGGACTGTTTGGGGCCCTGAATGGAGATGAGCAAAGAGTGACTGGGCAGGTGTAGTACCTCTTCCACTTGCATAGATAAATGCCAGCACAGGAAGATTATTGGGGAGGAACGAATGGACAAGGAATTGATGAAGAGAGCGATCTTGGTAGAAAGCAGAGAGTGGGGTGGGGTGGGGGAGGTAAAGGTGTGTTTGGATCCCTTTGAAGATGGCGGAAGATGCGGAGAATAACTAGATGAATGCAGAGGCTCATGGGGTGCTAGGTAAGGCCAAGAGGAACTCTATCCCTGTTAAAGTGTTGGGAATATGTGGTAAGGGAGCACGTCCAGAAAGTGGAGGAGATGCAGGTGAGGGCAGCATCAACGGTGGAGGAAGGAAAACACTGTTCTTCGAAGAAGGAGAACATCCCTGATGTTCTGGAAGATGTTAATGGTGTTAATAAACTCTCTAGATATGACGATTGTGCATTGAGGGAAAATCCTGCTTGTTGCACTATTTGGCAGAAAACCTTTGTTTCACAACACAGATGATGATAAAGTTGACATGCTAATGTCATTGGTAGTAACATCATTGAAACAGAAAATGCGGAAATTCTTAGAAGATCCAGCATAATCTGTGGAGGAAATGGTTAACTTCTATGTCAGTAACTAATCACCAGCTCTAATAAAGATATTTGAAGGATAATTTTTTGAAATCTATCACCATTTTAAAGCCACGGCAACCAGTTTGAACAAGTTGGTGCTTCATGTTTACGGATCCAGTATCACTGAGGTGACCCGGAATATTCCAGACGATTAGTGCATTGTGAGTGGCTGATCTGAGAGCCTAGCAGAGAGCCCCTGGCGTTTCTGTTGCTAGGTGTTCAGTTACCCAGCCTTATTTGCTTTACCTGCCTCAGCATGTTCACCCACACAAAGAGCACAACAGTGTTTCCCGACACAGAGAGGCAGGCTTTCCTGGGAGGAGAATAACACAACCGTGGCAAAGGTAGAGGTGCTCAGTCTAGGACCATCGCTGTAGTTGTATAGCTCCAACACAACAACTTTCCGATATTAACCCTTGCATAACTATGATAATGGGGAGTCTTCTTTTATAAAAAGGCTGTTTTACTTGATCTTTACAGGAGGGTTAGCCAATTTTTACAGGAGTTGGCTAATTTTGGTCCTCCTTACCATTGGATCAAAGCCTCACTCTGTGAGGCCTCTATGCTGGCTGGCTGGGGTACAATGGTTATCCCAGGTTTAAAGAATCTTAGACTCCAGTCTTTGGAATTCTGGACCTGAAATGCCAGGATCCCAACTGTAGCAGGGACGTACCTTAATTTCACTCTTCACACACTGCTAGGGAACTCAAACACTCTGACACTGACATGTCAAATTATAAAGAACCTGGAAGGTGTATTCCGCTTTCTGGAGGAGACCCACCCACTTGCCCAGTTAAGCATCTCCTTCTCCACCTGTAGAAGAGTTTGCATTTCACAGATTGGCCTGAGTAGCTACCTCAGAACTTCACAGATGCAGAGTGAAAGAAAGTCATCCTTGACCCTGAAGGAGGAAGTAGTGTTGTACATAGGCCGGTGGTGAAGTAGTTTTAGGAGATTGATCTGTGTGACAGCATTTGAAACTACAGAGCAATAAAGGGACACGTTGTCATCTTCTAGCAAGGCCAGAATTAAAAACTAACATTTCTTCTTCCCTTCAACTGAATCTAAGAACATCACTCTCCTTTCTCCTCTTCTATCTTCCTCCAAAATCCAATGCAGCAATTTCACTGCAGCTCCTCCGAAATCCACAAACCTTACTGCCTAGAGGGTCAAAGGAGAAAAGATCTGTGGGAAACCCAGTCCCTATAAGTTTGGCTCTGAGACACACACCATCCTTACTTTTAGCAACATGTATTTTCCCTTCTTGTCACTCAACTTAAGTCTTGGAACTTGCTACAAAAATAGCATAACGAGTACCTTCATCATATGAACCACAATGGATCAAGATTTCACATCACTGCAATCTTCCTAAGGGATACAAATTGTGTCGAACTTGCCAGTGATACACTTTGAAAATAGTTTTCTTAAACTAAATGACTGAGGAAACAGCAGGACAATAGCTGGAGTTAATTCAGTGAGCCAGTTTTCAGACTTTAGAAACTCCTTTTGTAACGGTGTTTTTCCTAAAATGTGTTCTTTCACCATTTGACAGGTGTTTGTGTAGTGCAAAATCCCATTCCTCTTCCATAACTAAAGGCTTAATCCACATGTATACCTTTCGTACTTTTGATAGTTTTCAAATGGCTGTGCAGATTCTGAGCAGATGTCTATTCACGCACGTACTTGTTAATCATGAACACAAAAGACTTTGCAGATACTGGAAATCTTATGCAGCACACACAAAATGTTGCAGGAACCCAGCAATCTGGGCAGCGTGTACGGAGGGGAAATAAACAGTCGACGTTTTGGGCTGAGATGTGTTAATGTTATTTTATTGCAACGGTAGTCACTTCATGGGTGATGCACGTTGTCCTCATTCACCAAGCTCAGGTTTCTACCACACATCTCCCAGATCCTCAAACATCTGATAAAGATCTCTACCATCTGAGTCATGCCACTAATCCAGGCAAGAGGTTACAGAGGCCTGAAGTCCCACGTCAAGGGCTTCAAGAGCACCTACTTCAACCATTCAGCTTTTGAACCAACCTGTCCAACCCTAATCACACTACAATGGATTTTGTATTTTTGCTCTAATTCTGTTCTTTCTTGCAAAAATTGCACATAATTTATCTTTAAGTTATGCTTTTGTGTGAATGTTGCACATCTGATGTGCCAGTAAAGTTGCTCCAAGTAAGTTTTACACTGCACTTATGTACACATGTACTTGCACATACGGCAAAAATCTCAACTTTGACTTTGAACCTTACTGCCTAGAATGACAAAGGCAACAGATCTATTTTTATATTACTGGACCAATTCATCAAAAGTAACAAAAGCCACAGCACTTGCTGTCATTTTTATAAGAAGGACCATGTTTCAAAGCATCCTGAATAATTCAAACAAAGGAGTACTTTTTTTGAACTGTTATCCTACAGGAAAACATTTCAGCCAATTTCCACTTGAACAGAGCATGAAAAGAAATGGCCAAAGAGTGTTCTTCGGTAACGTTGTTTGGGGGGATAACCATTCAGTACATTAGAACTCCCATGCCCCTCTTTGAAATAGGGGTGATGACAGGGTTTTAACATCCACCTGGATGAGTGGGTGGCCCTCACTTTAAAGTTCTGTGTGGGAGGTAACACAGTACAAGCTGAAATATTGACGTGGATTTTTTTTCTTAAGTCACTAGAGGGCAATGGAATCCACAATGTGCTGAAAGTGAAATACAGCTGACATTTATGTATTGAAAAACTTCCTAAACAGAGTACTGAGAATAGAATGGACTGTGACACAAAGAAGGGCGTAACTACAAAAAGTGACCCAAAAAGTTGAGAAGGAATCACAGGTAGACATGTGAAGACACCACTGTGAAATGGGGAAGGAGGTTGAATAAAAGAGAGGAACAAGGAACTGGGAGAGAGAGGAGATCACTGGAAGATCAAGAGAGACAGAGAACAAACTGAAGATCAAACATGTTTTGTGATGAGCTGTAGCACACTTGTATGTACACATTTCCACTTAGCCATCAAAGAAACTAAATGAGAGCTGTTGCAAATCAGGCTTAATTAATTATCAGTCACTTCAACCTTATTTTCTTTGAACCATTTTGATCTTCATTTAATTAAAAAAGGCAAGTAACAGGAGTTTATTTCCTACTTAAATCTGAATGAAAAGCTATGGTTTGTTGAATACTTGCTTTTACCTTGCCAAGAAGGACAGCCATTTTGTGGCGCCACCTGCCTTTGTTTAAACAGGCCACTCGCATCCAGATGTTGAGCTGGGAGTTATACATCCACACATCACGGCTGTTGATTCTGCCACCTGTCAGAGACAAAGAGAAACTGGAGACTCGGCTGGAAACGGGGCCCGTGCAGTGTTTTTACAAGCTTTAGCAGAAATAGGCCTGTACCAGATTTCTGCTGCGTCCACTGTCTGCTTGCAGAAACAGGGGTACTATTTCAAATAGAGAGGAAAACATGAACAAAGAGCTGCAATCTTATGTTTAGGGATAAATTAGAACCACTGACTCACAAAAGAGCACTGAGAATTTTGAAACCTATGCCAGCAACCGGATTAGGATAAATGGCATCAAAGGATATGAAGGGAAAATGATTTTAGTGTTCCTTAATGGGAAGGAGCATTTAAACTCCAATTGTGTACCCTGGGCTCAATTATGGTACAGCCTATTTCATAAAGAAAAGCCTAAACACCACTTTCAACTTTCTATAGTGCCTTATTTATATTTGCAATTGCACAATTTGTTGTCTTCTACACTCTGGTTGATCTTTCATTGATCCTGTTATAGTTACTGTTCTACATATTCGCTGAGTATGCCCACAGGAAAATGAATCTCAGGGTCGTATATGGTGACATATATTTACTTTGAACTTTGAAAAGCTTCAGTGGAGACTGTTCAGAAAGGAGATTAGGACAAATTTTGAGGGCTTTAAAGAAGTTTAATATCTAAATCAGTCAATCGACATCTTGCTTAGGTCATGGGTATGCCCATCCCCCAGTGGATCCTCAACAGCTCTGCACTTCCATCCACCCATTAATGGAACCTGTGCTGGCTCAGTCTCCTCTGTGACAGCTAAATTTCCAAGTCATGATTATCAATAAGTTGATACTGCAGAAATCCATCTACCAAGTATGGATTCACTCCTTTGGTTGTCGACCTTGTGTTTGCATGATCAGGTGCAGCAATCCGAGGCACTAGTCTCCTATTGTGAGCCTCTGAGATCCCAATAGATCCAACTGTGGAGAGGCAGGAACAGGAGAAAGAAACTGGAAGAGCAAGGATGGGGAAGTCTGTGGAAGTGAGGGGCAGAAGCAATGAGTGAGGAGAGAGAAAGAGGAGTGGTATGAAGAGGAACAGCAGCAGTAAAGTACAAAGAAAGTGAAGGGAAGAGAAAGACAACACAGGGCAAAGAGACCATGTTTGAAATCAAAGCACGTTTTGAGGAGGGCATTGATAGAGGGGTGAAAAAGGTTAGAAATGATAGGAAGTGGTTGACACTGCCGTCAGTTCTTGCACAAAAACTGCTTCATATCTAAGAGGATAATTCATGAAAAAAAAGATCATGGATTCTATTAAAATCTGTGGATGCAGTCGATTATTCCACATTATACTACCTTTAATTGTGCAGCTCTTTTCATTCACTCGAGTTCTGCACTTTCGACCCTAAGTACCAGCCAGTCCCAGAGTGTGAGAGGACAATGTGTGACGCTCTATTTGATTATTGCAGTCTTCGTTCCTTTACCTGTTACCAGGATGTCATTCCTCAAGGCGCATACTGCATACTCGGACTTGGTGAACTCTGGAAGTTTGGCCAGCGATCTCCACTCTCCAGTCCCTGGGTCATAGCACTCTGTGTAAGGCAGATTGAAGCCGCCCACCCGCTCGCAGCCTCCCACCACCACAATAACTTCAGAGTAACCTGTAGACCTAGAGGGAAGGAAATGACAGAGAGAGTCAAACAACACAGACTAGAATAACAGGCCCTTTGGCTCATGATATCTGTGCTGAGCCCAGTGCCAAATTAAAGTATCTCTCTTCCACCTGCCCATGACCCCTCCATTCCCTGCATATTCATGGGTCTGTCTAAGCACCACTGTTGTATCTCCTGGCAGCCTGTTCCAGCCATCTACCACTTTCAGTGTAAATAAAACCCTGCTTTGCATATCTCCTTTAAAGCTCCCCTTTGCTTTTAATGGATGTCCATTAGCATTTGTGTCAATAAAAGAATACTACTAATTACTAATTATGGTGCATGTACCTGCGCCATTTTTGCAAAGTACTCAATGCACTCCAGTGTCAGTAGTAACGTAGAAACAATTTTTTTGTGAAAAGACAGCACTTGTCGCAATTGACAATCATGAAAGCTGGGATTCTGAGTCTGGTTGAAATCTGGTTCTGTTCAGGATGAACCTTGGTGGCTTTACACCAACCTGTTGTGACAAATCATGGACTAAATTATCTCAAGATGTATAAAGTCTAACTGGATCTACCTCAGGGCACCTGTCAGCTAGCTTCCTATAATAAAAACCCTTTAGCCAATGGAATTGCTTTACATACAGGGAGGCCACCTAGGTTATTTCTCCATGGCTAAGTCTCAACCCAAATGACTGTTTACAGAGTAGCGGTAACCTTGGGATACTTTAAGTAAAAGTGTTGGGTTTCATTTACCCCCTCACCTGCGAGGTCTAGTCCGTGGTGACATCATCTCATTACCAAGTACATGGTATCTCCTGGCCTCGTGGAGGAGTTGGTAGCACTCAGGAGAATTCTGGATCAGCTGATCTCCTTCCACCGTCTGCACAAAGTAATTGGGGTGTAACAAGGGGAGCCTGACGTGGGTCAGCACCTCCTTCATCATGGGCCTCCTCTGGTCCATGTCATGATAGACCCAACGCATCACAGACTCGTATACCGTCTCCTCCTTGCCGACCACCAGTTCATCACTCGAGACGTAGTCAATCAGCTCGTCTTTCTGCAGCCCCAGGAACTCCTCATGTTGAGCGACCTCCGAGAACGTCTGCAGGCAAAAGCCTCTGCACTTGGAGTTGAGAGACTTCAGGGAGTGCGTATCGGCGAACTTCTGGATGCCCAGGCAGTTGCAAGGATCGAGCTGCTCCTCTAAGAACTTGGCACATGCCTCTCGGATGGCACTGATCTGGAAGAGGTTAGAAGTTTCAAAGAGATACTGTACGTTGTCTGGGGTGATTTTTACCCTCCCGGTGTAGACATATTGCAGGAACTGGTCCATGGCTTCGGCAAATATCCCATTAATCTCCACCAGCATCTCCCTGCTCTCACGGTGATCATTGCAGAACATGGCTCTGAAGTAGCTGCTGCAGGAAGAGAGGATGGCGCGGTGGCAGGGAAACTCTCGGCCCTCCACACAGATAATCACGTCAGTGAACAGCCTGCTGTTCCGAAATTCATTCAACATCTCCAGGATGCTCTCGGCATGGGACGAGCCCGAGGAGAAGTCATAAACCTCTTGACCAGTCAAGGGCTTCTGTTCAAGCTCAAAGACTTTACGTTTGGTGATGGGCGAGTCATGGAAGTGGTTGTCATCCCTGCTAATGCGTCGGCCCAAGATCAACACCATGTCTTTATCCGGCCACTTTCTGTAGTAAGAAGCTCCTACGTGATCCTGGACCAGAAGAACAGATTCAGTTACAAATTTAACTAATGATCTATATATTCTTCTTCTTCTTCACATGTCTACAAAACACTGCATGTACTGAATACAGAGGCAATGTTATCAGAAGCAAAAGACTAATAGTAATTGAGTTCTGACCTTGTAGAATGGTCTTGTGATCTGTTACTCTGGAGGGAGATTGATTAGAGAGAGACAGGTGAAGCCTCCACTTATCAAATGTCTCCACTAAGCTTGAAGTCTACTTGTTATAATAATGTGTTTGTAATTCAGTCTAGTCAGCCATAGGTGGTAGTGTATTGTTACACAGGGGTAATTAAGCTTATAGGACTTGAGGACCTGAGTTATTGGGATAGGTTAAATCGGTTAGGACTTTATTCCCTACAGCATAGGAGAATGAGGGGAGAAATTAAGTGGAATCTGGATATGGTAAATGCAAGCAGGCTTTTTCCACCGAGGTTGGGTGAAACTAGAACTAGCGGTCATGGGTTAAAGTTGAAAGGTGAAACAGGGGGCAACTTCTTCACTCAGAGGGTGGTGAGAGTGTGGAACAAGCTGCCAGCAGAAGAGGTGGATTTGGGTTCGATTTCAGCATTTATGAGAAATTTGGATAGGTACGTGGATGTGTGGGATATGGAGGGTAGGTCGACGGGACTAGGCAGAATAATAGCTCAGCACGGACTAAATGGAGCCGAGGGCCTGTTTCTGTGCTGTATGACTCTGTAGGGAATTGTTGGCCAATGACCATGCTTTTTGGACACTGCAGCCATTTTTTCCCTCTATGTAAGTCACCAAGACTTATTTTAACATTGTTGTTTGATTCACATGATATCAAAGTTAAACAAGGATAGGAAATTTAGCATACACTGCCTGAGAAGTGATGGAGGCAAGAACTATCACACTTAAAAAACATCTGGACAAGCACTAGAATTGCCAAGGCATAGTGGACTATAGACCAATGCTGATACGTAGGATTGGTACCTGTTGGTCAGCATTTATGTGGTGGGCCTGTTTCTGTGCTATAAGACTCAGTGATCATTTTTAAATGGGCACAGGAAGTGAGAGATGCACTACTATTTGAAATTTGCAGGACAAATTAGGAAAACAAATCAGGCTCTCAGCTTTGTTAAAGAATTGAAAACAAGTGCAAGGCATCTGAAAGCTCCATGTATAAATCAGTAGTCAGGCTTCAGCCGGGGTACTGTGCTCAATTCCAGACTCCACAATCCTGGTCTTGGAGAACCGACAGAAAACATAGTATGAGAGAGGTGAGTAGGTCTGCAGTTTTCTGAATGCCCCGGCAACTGCAGGGATCCAACTGTTCATCTGAGAGCTTGGCATACACCAAGTGATGACTGATTCCAACTGTGTACAGGCTATCCCCCAATAATGAATGGGTTTCTTTTTATAGATGTCCTTAAGTCAATCTTATCCATGGCAGAGAACGCAGCCAATGGTTACTCGATATGGTAACCACATCTCCACATGGTTGCACTGAATGGTATCAAAACACAGACCGATAAGAACAGTAACCAAAGCATAAGGGGGGAGGGGGGAGACAGAGGGGCAAGGAGGGGGGTGTGGGTGAGGGAGGGGGAAGTGGATGGAGAGGGTGAGAATGGAAGGGGAAGGGAGGAGAAAAATAAGGAGGGGGATAAAAGGGGAAGGGGAGCAGTTCTGCTGCTCATAGGAATGAAAAGTATGTATGTCAGACTCTCATATATTAAATAATATTAGAACAGCTGAATATTATGTACAGATGTCCATAATACTGATGTATAGATAGTGTTTGTGCCCCAGGGGTGGCCTGTACAGGAACAGAATTCCTAGAATTGTTCTTCTTTGAACAGAAGAGTTAAAAGGGATCTTCAAAATCATAAACAATTTTGATAAGAGAAACAGCTTTGAAGGGGAGGAAGGGTGGCACTTAAATTACCCTTATTTGAAAAATATAGCTAAGTGGCTGTGTGGAAATAGAGTCAGGATGCGGACGGACTTTGTCAGGGAATAAGTTGCACACCCATGGGGAATGAGCGCAGGGGCAATGGAACCTATAGGGTGGTTACACTATGACTTAATGGGGTTTATAGCCCCCTTGTATGCAACGTTAGTAAACGTCAATAAGCAAGCACTTAAGATACCTCATGAAATAAAAGTAGTGAATATATGTGACTTGGATTATGTCAGAAATGGGGGAAAGTACAGTACTGTGTGAACATTGCGGTGGTGGGGGGGGTGGGGTGTGTGTGTGTGTGTGTGTGTGTGTGTGTGTGTGTGTGTGTGTGTGTGTGTGTGTGTGTGTGTGTGTGTGTGTGTGTGTGTGTGTGTGTGTGTGTGTGTGTGTAATGCTTTAGACTTTTGCACAATACCGTTTTTCAGTTAAAGTAGGGAGGAGAATGGAAAACACAAATAAGAATACCTAGCTTTGTACTAGCTCAGTAGTATTAAGTGTTATTTGGTAACTGGAAGGACATACTATACAGTACTGTGCAAACGTCTTAGATTTTTACATGGTTTCTGATGGGCAGAGCCCTGATCTCAACATCATTGAGGCTGTCTGCGATAACCTAGAGAGGCACAGAAGAACTCTGGCACCTTCTCCAGGATGTTTGGAACAAACTACCAGCCAGTTTTTCTAATCAAGTTGCGTAACAGTGGACCTACCAGAATTGATGCAGTTTTAAGGGGCACGAGGTCACACCAAATATTGACTTGATTTCTTTTTTTCTTTTAACTGTTTACTGCTCTTTATAGTCATTTTTGTTGTTATTTAGAAACTTTTCAATATTTTGAAAGCATCTCGCTTTACAGAATGCGCTGGAGACTTCTGCACAATATTGAAATGTATATAGATAGGTCAATATTCTGGAATATATTTTATTATCTGTTAATTTGTGGTAATATTGCTTAATTTGTTGTGCACGCATATACGCTGTTAACCTAAATAAACTAAAGTTCATTTGTTATCAAAGGGGAAAGAATATACTTCACAAAACAGGAAACTATAGCACCACCTTAAAAACAACAAATTCGAAGAGGAACTCCTCGCCTTTGTAACTAATGTCCTTGATTACACGGATGCGACTTTCAATTCCGGGTGCAATTTTTTTGATCGGCAACGACCGCTTTCGTTGCTTCAGTTAAACCGGCTGTACCGAAAGAATGGTGCACGGATTTCTTTGTAGATTGGCATTGCTCCAAATTCATAAACGCATCTGAATCAAAACAGCCGTGGATCACGTGGCATATGCATGCAACATACACGGAACTACACGCAGCAACACCGCGCAAATACAGAACAGCACAGTCTCAGACGCAGGCTGTGGACATCAGCTGTGAAGTTTACATATGTGGATGCGCAGTTCTGTATGTTGAACTGGCCCCACCAATATCTGGAGCTGTTCACCAGTAAGAGGAAGTGACTTACGGCATCCAGCTATCTCGATCTTTGCACCGGGAGGGCAAAGGGAGAAAGGTTTTAAAAACTTCCTTTACATTCACAGTTAATCATGCGTCACTTTTACAGTTGGCAGTGCAACTCAAACCTCGCCAACATTCGCACCTGTCCATTCCCCTAGAACAGTTTTATTCAACAAAGTTTTATTTCCTCTAATGTTAATATCCCTCAACTCCACCTGACAACTAGAACATATTCCGACAAAATATTTTAAGATTTCGAGCTCCTCAATTCTCAGCCGCTCTGCCAGGACAGAAACCCACAGGATTCCTGAAACATGTCGTAAACTGCGATTTTGGCCAACACCAGGCTGGATCAGCTGTCTGAGACTTTGTGGAGCTCAAATCAGCAAAGAGGATAAAATATATTAAATCCGCCCGGAAAACAGCGTCAAATGGTAAACACTGAAGCTGTTTGGTTCACCGAGCGCCCTCTCCTGATCATTCCTTAAAAGTCAAAGGAAAATCACACTCGCTATACTTATGAGGCTAAATATATTTATTTTTACTTCTTTAGAGGAATCCGATTACAATAGAGTTGTGCTTTGGATAATTTTCATTCGCCACATAGACTTACCGCCCGAAGATTACTGTATTCCGACTGTTCCTGGAGTCAATGTAAACAAAGCCCTGTCCTGATCACATGGGAGAACAATAACAGTCCGCGTCAGCACCATCTTTATTTCCCCAAGAGCTCGCTCTGACACTGACTGAGCTTTAAACGGAATTGCATAAGCAATACTTTCTGCGAGACTCTGTTCAAGACTGAATATAAATAATCCCCCCCACACACACACTTCATTGCACCGATATCAATCCAAACACGGTAACAATTATTAATTAACCATTAGCAAGCAAGTTAATTTTATATCTGTTTGCTATCAGAATTTATTTTCGTGTTTTGAAAAGAAACACGAAAATTTTGTTTAAGCACAAAACTTCCACTAACTCAAACTAATCAATGTACAAAATCTCCCGTTTGTGCTCAGTCACTTATAGCCGTTCCACGTTTAAAATCTGCAAGTTGAAAAAAAAAGTTCTTACTGCTCAGGAACGACGCTCTCGTTCAGAAACGACTCTTCCCAACAAAGATTAATTTTCTGGTTAACTTCTTCCTGTCTGTTGATATCTTGAGTTTGAGGATTTGATTCCAATTCAAGATGGTACCACAGCACAATTTTCTCTTTTTTTGACACTGTTGTGGTGCGTTTGTTCTTATTACAAAATAAGAGCCACCTTTACTGAGTGACCTTCTCCCATTGCCTGTTATTCTGAATCTAAACAAAGAGCGACAACATCAGCACCTACTCATTGCATCAGCGCCGGGTTTAGCGGCATGCCGGGAGATGTAGTCTATAAATATAGACCATGGCACTGACCCGACTCCGCCCACAAAACTTGAGCGAGCCACTGACTGCAATTCCCATATAAATCCCAAACCCAGATGCAGCCAAATTATTCCACTAGCAAGTGTTCGATAAGCAAACAGAGGCAAGGCTATAAGAAATCTAGTCTCAGAGACTAAGAAGTGGAGTGAGGTGTTCAGCTTTCCTGATTTACAGTGGCAAAAAGGGGGAAAAAAAAACAAAGTCTTCGGGACTCCATCGGTTTCAACTCCATTGTTCAAAACTCCAGCTTGTGAGGAAATTGAGGTTTGAAATTCTTATTTCACTGCAAACGCTTCTGGGCAATTGAGTAATCCATGTTCAAAACTTGGATGCCCGTTGTAGCCGTCTTCAGCGGAAGCCGGACGATCTCACGTTACTATTCACGTAGATTCCTGCCTCTCGGTAAGGAGCAGGTACTTTTAAGTCGTTGCCGATTCAGTGCCGGTAAGTGGATGCAGGAGGCTGAATAAGCAACTCACCAGAAGTAAAAACAGAAAACTTAGAGAGTTCAAAGTACATTTATTATCAACACGTGTACATTATACAACATTGACATCTTTCTTCCTAAAGGCAGCCATAAAACATAGCCTCAAAAGCACCCGTTAAAAATAAAAGACCATAAGATGCCCAATGTGCAGAGAGAGAAAAAATGTGTAAACAATAAAAGTAAGCAAATATCTCCAGAATGTGAAGTTTTACAAAAGACACAAAGCCAGCCACCACTGGAGCTGCAGCAGGCTACAACCTCAGTTCAAGACGGAGCTGAGCAGCCAGCAGAACCTGCCCTTGCCTCCCCCCAGTCCCAGCACCCCAGCCTTTTCAATCTGGCAGCCAGCAGAACCTGCCCTTGCCTCCCCCCAGTCCCAGCACCCCAGCCTTTTCAATCCGGCAGTGAGCAGAACCTGCCCTTGCCTCCCCCCAGTCCCAGCACCCCAGCCTTTTCAATCCGGCAGTGAGCAGAACCTGCCCTTGCCTCCCCCAGTCCCAGCACCCCAGCCTTTTCAATCCGGCAGTGAGCAGAACCTGCCCTTGCCTCCCCCAGTCCCAGCACCCCAGCCTTTTCAATCCGGCAGTGAGCAGAACCTGCCCTTGCCTCCCCCAGTCCCAGCACCCCAGCCTTTTCAATCCGGCAGCCAGCAGAACCTGCCCTTGCCTCCCCCCAGTCCCAGCACCCCAGCCTTTTCAATCCGGCAGTGAGCAGAACCTGCCCTTGCCTCCCCCAGTCCCAGCACCCCAGCCTTTTCAATCCGGCAGTGAGCAGAACCTGCCCTTGCCTCCCCCAGTCCCAGCACCCCAGCCTTTTCAATCCGGCAGTGAGCAGAACCTGCCCTTGCCTCCCCCAGTCCCAGCACCCCAGCCTTTTCAATCCGGCAGCCAGCAGAACCTGCCCTTGCCTCCCCCCAGTCCCAGCACCCCAGCCTTTTCAATCCGGCAGTGAGCAGAACCTGCCCTTGCCTCCCCCCAGTCCCAGCACCCCAGCCTTTTCAATCCGGCAGTGAGCAGAACCTGCCCTTGCCTCCCCCCAGTCCCAGCACCCCAGCCTTTTCAATCCGGCAGTGAGCAGAACCTGCCCTTGCCTCCCCCCAGTCCCAGCACCCCAGCCTTTTCAATCCGGCAGTGAGCAGAACCTGCCCTTGCCTCCCCCCAGTCCCAGCAACCCCAGCCTTTTCAATCCGGCAGTGAGCAGAACCTGCCCTTGCCTCCCCCCAGTCCCAGCAACCCCAGCCTTTTCAATCCGGCAGCCAGCAGAACCTGCCCTTGCCTCCCCCCAGTCCCAGCACCCCAGCCTTTTCAATCCGGCAGCCAGCAGAACCTGCCCTTGCCTCCCCCCAGTCCCAGCACCCCAGCCTTTTCAATCCGGCAGTGAGCAGAACCTGCCCTTGCCTCCCCCAGTCCCAGCACCCCAGCCTTTTCAATCCGGCAGCGAGCAGAACCTGCCCTTGCCTCCCCCCAGTCCCAGCACCCCAGCCTTTTCAATCCGGCAGTGAGCAGAACCTGCCCTTGCCTCCCCCCAGTCCCAGCACCCCAGCCTTTTCAATCCGGCAGTGAGCAGAACCTGCCCTTGCCTCCCCCCAGTCCCAGCACCCCAGCCTTTTCAATCCGGCAGTGAGCAGAACCTGCCCTTGCCTCCCCCAGTCCCAGCACCCCAGCCTTTTCAATCCGGCAGTGAGCAGAACCTGCCCTTGCCTCCCCCCAGTCCCAGCAACCCCAGCCTTTTCAATCCGGCAGTGAGCAGAACCTGCCCTTGCCTCCCCCAGTCCCAGCACCCCAGCCTTTTCAATCCGGCAGTGAGCAGAACCTGCCCTTGCCTCCCCCCAGTCCCAGCAACCCCAGCCTTTTCAATCCGGCAGTGAGCAGAACCTGCCCTTGCCTCCCCCCAGTCCCAGCACCCCAGCCTTTTCAATCCGGCAGTGAGCAGAACCTGCCCTTGCCTCCCCCCAGTCCCAGCACCCCAGCCTTTCCAATCCGGCAGCCAGCAGAACCTGCCCTTGCCTCCCCCCAGTCCCAGCAACCCCAGCCTTTTCAATCCGGCAGTGAGCAGAACCTGCCCTTGCCTCCCCCCAGTCCCAGCACCCCAGCCTTTTCAATCCGGCAGCCAGCAGAACCTGCCCTTGCCTCCCCCCAGTCCCAGCACCCCAGCCTTTTCAATCCGGCAGTGAGCAGAACCTGCCCTTGCCTCCCCCCAGTCCCAGCACCCCAGCCTTTTCAATCCGGCAGCCAGCAGAACCTGCCCTTGCCTCCCCCCAGTCCCAGCACCCCAGCCTTTTCAATCCGGCAGCCAGCAGAACCTGCCCTTGCCTCCCCCCAGTCCCAGCACCCCAGCCTTTTCAATCCGGCAGTGAGCAGAACCTGCCCTTGCCTCCCCCAGTCCCAGCACCCCAGCCTTTCCAATCTGGCAGCGAGCAGAACCTGCCCTTGCCTCCCCCCAGTCCCAGCACCCCAGCCTTTTCAATCCGGCAGCCAGCAGAACCTGCCCTTGCCTCCCCCCAGTCCCAGCAACCCAGCCTTTCCAATCCGGCAGCCAGCAGAACCTGCCCTTGCCTCCCCCCAGTCCCAGCACCCCAGCCTTTCCAATCCGGCAGTGAGCAGAACCTGCCCTTGCCTCCCCCCAGTCCCAGCACCCCAGCCTTTCCAATCTGGCAGCCAGCAGAACCTGCCCTTGCCTCCCCCCAGTCCCAGCACCCCAGCCTTTCCAATCCGGCAGTGAGCAGAACCTGCCCTTGCCTCCCCCCAGTCCCAGCACCCCAGCCTTTCCAATCTGGCAGCGAGCAGAACCTGCCCTTGCCTCCCCCCAGTCCCAGCACCCCAGCCTTTTCAATCCGGCAGCCAGCAGAACCTGCCCTTGCCTCCCCCCAGTCCCAGCACCCCAGCCTTTTCAATCCGGCAGTGAGCAGAACCTGCCCTTGCCTCCCCCCAGTCCCAGCACCCCAGTCTTTCCAATCCGGCAGTGAGCAGAACCTGCCCTTGCCTCCCCCAGTCCCAGCACCACAGCCTTTTCAATCTGGCAGCCAGCAGAACCTGCCCTTGCCTCCCCCCAGTCCCAGCACCCCAGCCTTTCCAATCCGGCAGTGAGCAGAACCTGCCCTTGCCTCCCCCAGTCCCAGCACCCCAGCCTTTTCAATCTGGCAGTGAGCAGAACCTGCCCTTGCCTCCCCCAGTCCCAGCACCCCAGCCTTTTCAATCTGGCAGCGAGCAGAACCTGCCCTTGCCTCCCCCAGTCCCAGCACCCCAGCCTTTTCAATCTGGCAGCGAGCAGAACCTGCCCTTGCCTCCCCCCAGTCCCAGCACCCCAGTCTTTCCAATCCGGCAGTGAGCAGAACCTGCCCTTGCCTCCCCCAGTCCCAGCACCCCAGTCTTTCCAATCCGGCAGTGAGCAGAACCTGCCCTTGCCTCCCCCAGTCCCAGCACCCCAGCCTTTTCAATCTGGCAGCCAGCAGAACCTGCCCTTGCCTCCCCCCAGTCCTAGCACCCCAGCCTTTTCAATCCGGCAGTGAGCAGAACCTGCCCTTGCCTCCACCCAGTCCCAGCTCCCCAGCCTTTTCAATCTGGCAGCGAGCAGAACCTGCCCTTGCCTCCCCCCAGTCCCAGCACCCCAGCCTTTTCAATCTGGCAGCGAGCAGAACCTGCCCTTGCCTCCCCCCAGTCCCAGCACCCCAGTCTTTCCAATCCGGCAGTGAGCAGAACCTGCCCTTGCCTCCCCCAGTCCCAGCACCCCAGCCTTTTCAATCTGGCAGCCAGCAGAACCTGCCCTTGCCTCCCCCCAGTCCCAGCACCCCAGCCTTTTCAATCTGGCAGCCAGCAGAACCTGCCCTTGCCTCCCCCCAGTCCCAGCACCCCAGCCTTTTCAATCTGGCAGTGAGCAGAACCTGCCCTTGCCTCCCCCAAGTCCCAGCACCCCAGCCTTTTCAATCCGGCAGCGAGCAGAACCTGCCCTTGCCTCCCCCCAGTCCCAGCACCCCAGCCTTTTCAATCTGGCAGCCAGCAGAACCTGCCCTTGCCTCCCCCCAGTCCCAGCACCCCAGCCTTTTCAATCCGGCAGCCAGCAGAACCTGCCCTTGCCTCCCCCCAGTCCCAGCAACCCAGCCTTTTCAATCCGGCAGTGAGCAGAACCTGCCCTTGCCTCCCCCCAGTCCCAGCACCCCAGCCTTTTCAATCCGGCAGTGAGCAGAACCTGCCCTTGCCTCCCCCCAGTCCCAGCACCCCAGCCTTTCCAATCCGGCAGCCAGCAGAACCTGCCCTTGCCTCCCCCCAGTCCCAGCACCCCAGCCTTTCCAATCCGGCAGTGAGCAGAACCTGCCCTTGCCTCCCCCCAGTCCCAGCACCCCAGCCTTTTCAATCCGGCAGCCAGCAGAACCTGCCCTTGCCTCCCCCCAGTCCCAGCACCCCAGCCTTTCCAATCCGGCAGTGAGCAGAACCTGCCCTTGCCTCCCCCCAGTCCCAGCACCCCAGCCTTTTCAATCCGGCAGCCAGCAGAACCTGCCCTTGCCTCCCCCAGTCCCAGCACCCCAGCCTTTCCAATCCGGCAGCCAGCAGAACCTGCCCTTGCCTCCCCCCAGTCCCAGCACCCCAGCCTTTTCAATCCGGCAGTGAGCAGAACCTGCCCTTGCCTCCCCCCAGTCCCAGCACCCCAGCCTTTCCAATCCGGCAGCCAGCAGAACCTGCCCTTGCCTCCCCCCAGTCCCAGCACCCCAGCCTTTTCAATCCGGCAGTGAGCAGAACCTGCCCTTGCCTCCCCCCAGTCCCAGCACCCCAGCCTTTTCAATCCGGCAGCCAGCAGAACCTGCCCTTGCCTCCCCCCAGTCCCAGCACCCCAGCCTTTTCAATCTGGCAGTGAGCAGAACCTGCCCTTGCCTCCCCCCAGTCCCAGCACCCCAGCCTTTTCAATCCGGCAGCCAGCAGAACCTGCCCTTGCCTCCCCCCAGTCCCAGCACCCCAGCCTTTTCAATCCGGCAGTGAGCAGAACCTGCCCTTGCCTCCCCCCAGTCCCAGCACCCCAGCCTTTTCAATCCGGCAGTGAGCAGAACCTGCCCTTGCCTCCCCCCAGTCCCAGCACCCCAGCCTTTTCAATCCGGCAGTGAGCAGAACCTGCCCTTGCCTCCCCCCAGTCCCAGCACCCCAGCCTTTTCAATCCGGCAGTGAGCAGAACCTGCCCTTGCCTCCCCCCAGTCCCAGCACCCCAGCCTTTTCAATCCGGCAGCCAGCAGAACCTGCCCTTGCCTCCCCCAGTCCCAGCACCCCAGCCTTTTCAATCCGGCAGTGAGCAGAACCTGCCCTTGCCTCCCCCCAGTCCCAGCACCCCAGCCTTTTCAATCCGGCAGTGAGCAGAACCTGCCCTTGCCTCCCCCCAGTCCCAGCACCCCAGCCTTTTCAATCTGGCAGCCAGCAGAACCTGCCCTTGCCTCCCCCCAGTCCCAGCACCCCAGCCTTTTCAATCCGGCAGCCAGCAGAACCTGCCCTTGCCTCCCCCCAGTCCCAGCACCCCAGTCTTTCCAATCCGGCAGTGAGCAGAACCTGCCCTTGCCTCCCCCCAGTCCCAGCAACCCAGTCTTTTCAATCCGGCAGTGAGCAGAACCTGCCCTTGCCTCCCCCCAGTCCCAGCACCCCAGCCTTTTCAATCCGGCAGTGAGCAGAACCTGCCCTTGCCTCCCCCCAGTCCCAGCACCCCAGCCTTTTCAATCCGGCAGTGAGCAGAACCTGCCCTTGCCTCCCCCCAGTCCCAGCACCCCAGCCTTTTCAATCCGGCAGTGAGCAGAACCTGCCCTTGCCTCCCCCAGTCCCAGCACCCCAGCCTTTTCAATCCGGCAGTGAGCAGAACCTGCCCTTGCCTCCCCCCAGTCCCAGCACCCCAGCCTTTTCAATCCGGCAGCCAGCACTTGAATCGTTCAGGGAAGAGAGCAGTGATATCCCGAATAAATTGAGTCAGGGCATTGCACTGGGAATATTCTCAACAGTTTTGGCCTTTCTGTTACAGGAAAGATGTCATTAAATTAGAAAGAGTGCAGGAGCCTGCCTGGATTTGAGGGTCTGAGATACCAGGAGAGGTTGCACAGACTGGGAACCTTTATTACCTGGAACATAAGAGACTGACGGGGGACATGATGGAGACATACAAGATAACATCGGGCACAAGCAGGGTTGAAAGCGCATATATTCTTCCCAGTGAGGGTGTGCTAAATACCAAGAGTGCGGAGGACGTTCAGTGGGCTTGAGACTGCGAAGAGCTGTTGTCCTGTGCATTGTGGGAGTGTGATTTGTAAAAGGGAACAGGGCCATTTTGGACATCCGGTGGTCTAAAGGTTGTGGGGGAATTAGGTACTTGGCAACGACCAATGAAAAGCGATTGGAGCAAGCATTGTGCATGCAGCCATTGTTGTAGTGGGACTGTGTTAGAGTGGAGAGCCAAGGCTTTCAAGAAGCTTTGATGAGGAGAGGTGGAGGTTATTTTGGATTAGTCTTTGCATGAGTGGGCCAGTGGATGAGTCAGGTATCCAAGGTATTTGGAACAAGAGGCTTCAGCAAGGAGGCACAGATAAGCACAGGTAATGTCTCTTTTTATATCTGTGTAGTATTGCTGTTTTATAATCAAGAAAATTACAACAAATTAAATAAAATAGGGATGCTCAGCCTGAAATGTCAACTGTACTCTTTTCTGTAGATGCTGCCTGGCCTGCTGAGCTCCTCCAGCATTTTGTGTGTGTTACTCGGATTTCCAGCACCCGCAGAGTTTCTGTTGTTGATGCAGGATTAGGAGATGTGTTGTAGCTGCATAATGTGGGAGCTGGTGGACCCCTTTGTGGTTCCCGGTGACCACGTCTGCAGCAAGTGTTGGCTGCTCAAAGAACTCAGGCTCAAGGGTGATGACCTGGAACCCGAGCTTCAAACACTGCGATGCATCAGGGAAGGGGAGAGTCAGGCTCAAGGGTGATGACCTGGAACCCGAGCTTCAAACACTGCGATGCATCAGGGAAGGGGAGAGTTACCTGGATTCTCTGTTTCAGGAAGCAGTCGCACCCGTTGGATTAACTACTTCAAGTTCGGTCTGTAGCCAGGGGCAAGGGGGTGTGACTGCGAGCGAGGCAGGTAGGGGGAACAAAGAGCTGGTGCTAGAGCAGCCTCAGTCCTTGAGCTTGCCCAACAGGTCTGAGATTGTTGCTCCCCATGAGGATGAGAGTGGGGGCTGTAGAAAGGAACAGTGACAGTATGGTCCAGGGAGCCATTCAAGAGGTGTGAAGAGAAGAGGAATGTAGTTGTAATAGGGGATGGTATTGTCAGGGGAGTAGATAAATTTATCCATCGCTAGGATCGAGTAGCCTGATATCTGTGTTGTCTGATGGCCGACTTCAGGACATCTTGACTGATTTGAAAAGAGATTTGGAGTGGGAGGGGAAAGATCCAGTTGTTGTGGTCCATGTGGGTACCAATGATGTAGAAAGAACAAAGAGAGAAACTCTGCTGTGGAAATTTGAGCAGCTAGTGACTAAACTAAAATGCAGAACCAAAAAGGTAGTAATCTCTGAGCCACATGCAAATTGGCGAAAGGTTAAGATAGAGGGACAGAATAAGTACAGAAAGGTAATTGCGTGTCTGAAAGGTTCGTGTGGTGGGGTGGGGGTTTGAATTCATAGGACATTGGTACCAGTATTGAGGAAGGAGGGAGTTGTTTCGATGAGACAGACTCCACTTGAGCCATGCTGGGACCAGGGTCCTGGTGAATTGCATATCTAGGGCAATGGATAAGGCTTTAAACTAAATATTAGGGAGTACGTTCAACAGCTTGGAAAAGTAAAGATAAAAGGGAAAGAGGGTGCAGGAGAGGTTATGTAAATCTCCAGAATAAAGAAAAAAAGACAAAAAGTTTAGAAATGAATAAGAATTTAAATTCCGATAATATGGATACAAAATTGAAAAGGGTGAGGAAAACAGGACTGAGGGTGTTTTATTGAATGCACCCTATCCTTGTTATATGTGTCTTCAGACAATGCGGATTCACAGTTATGCGAGGAACCTATTTCTACCAATGTCTCCTTATATGCATCCAAGACTCACAATTATGCGAGAAGCGCCGCTTTCCCGCCAATACAAGTCATGTGCGTGTGCACCTCACAGTCTCACTCCCGCCAGTCTTGCATTGGTTTTGGAAAGGTGCGGATGTGTGATCTTGCGCTCTTAAACTTTTATTGGTTTTACCTATGATGCAGTGATTTTGTGCTTGAAATATTTAACTGTGCCTCCTAAGCATTCAATGTCATGTCCTGGGCCATCAGCCGAGCGGCAGAGAACCGTATTAACACTTGAAAAAAAAGTTGAAATTATAAGCAATGCAGCATCAGCTGAAGGTAACACAGCTCTGGGACACTACTGCCGGGAACAGAATCTTGCCTTTAAAGTTCGTTTGTTGCATGACAATGCGCCAGCCCATCCTAAACATTTGGACAGCATTCATCCTAACGTAACTGCGTCTCCTGTCGCCTAACACAACATCGCTGATTCAGCCACTCGACCAAGGTGTGATCCATATTCAAGGCGTACTTTTTTACAGCCAACTATCTCTCAAGATGCTGCAAGCAAAAGACAATTTTGAAAATCCCGGGAGTTTACCAACGGTGAGGGAATGGTAAAAGTTGGAACTCTTGGCACAAATGGCGATGGACATGGACTGAAGTTTAGAACAGAGTCAGCATTTCAGTCGTTCCCTGCCGTCAACCCTTCTTCCCTACAAGCAAATTTATGCTGAAAAACAAAATGCTGCCAAGCAAACAACCCTCACCACTTTCTTCAAACCGGTGTCATCTCCCGCTGCCGTTCTGTGAGTCTTCCTTCACCCCTTGCTGTGCTCGATATGATCCCGACACCACAACAACCACTCATCTCCTGCCACTGTGGCGAGCACATCTGCCACTGTTGGTGAGTATTGTACACCCTAGTATGTTAACTTTCTGTGATTTATTATGTTGAATATTACCTTAAATTGATGAAATATAATATGAATATTGCCTTTGTGGTGCAGCTTTTGTGTCGTATTGGTATGAAAATATGAATAAATTACAGATAAGACATATTCAGGAAGCCCTCTGGAACACATCTCTATTTTCTCCATTTAAATAATTATTCACATTATGCGTCGACTGCAAGGAACGTATCCCCCACATATAACGAGGATAGGGTGTATATGAATTAAGGTAGAAGATCTTGCTGCACAGTTAGAAATTTGCAGATGTTGTTGGCATCACTGAATTTGTAGAGTGTCTATGAGAGGGCTTTTTAGAGCAGCTTCTGGTTGAGCCCACTAGTGAAAAGTGTATTGGGTGTTGTGTAATGGACCAGCTTTGATTAGGGAGCTTAAAGTAAAGCAACTCTGAGGAGGCAGTGATCATAATATGAGAGAATTAATTCACCCTGCAGAGGGAGAGGGGGAAGTTAAAATCAGATGTATCAGTATTGCAGTGGAGTAAAGGAACTTACAGAAGCATGAGGGAGTAGCTGGCTAAAATTGACTGGAAGGGAACATTAGCAGGCATAATGGCACAGCAGCAAAGGCTGGATTTTCTGGGAGTCATTTGAGAGACACATCAACGCAAAGAAGAAGCCTCATTGTAGAAGAATGAGGCAAATGTTGCTGACAAGGCAAGACAAATACAGCATAAAAACAAAAGAGGGCATACAATATAGTGTTATGATCGCAGCCCCCTCCTTCCTGAGAATCGCAAGATCGCTATTAATTCAGGTCTTGGACCCAGGAAATGAAAGAGAATCCTCAGAAAGACAACGCAACGGATTTAACCATTGTTTCTTGGAGACACCTTTGTGGATTGCGACCCTATGCTACGTGCCAGCTATCAGGGCTACGTGTACACCCTCGGGCAATGTGGGGTGGGGATTGTATCACCCCACCCTGATTGACAGCTACAACTCTGCAAGTCAAGATAAAAGAGGGGCTGCAGGAGGCAGTCCCCTAGCGACGCACCAGAAGGAGACACCATCGCTCATCGCTCCCGTGATAACGGGAAGCTATTCGGAAGCCACGTGTGGTCCGTTTCCCCTGGCTTGGGGAACGAGTGGCTGATAACACCGAAAGGGACTTCGAACTGACAACGGGGAACCCACGTTCCCGATTCAGCGGTTTGCGTCCAAAAAGACTGGCAAGTTTCTTTTCCCACCAAAACTCTCTCTCTCCAACAAGTGAAACCCAGCGGTCCCCAAATGGCTAAAGCCTGCATGAGCTCGAGAGACTTTTATATTTCCATCGGACAATATTTTACCCCTAGACAAAGCGATAGAGCTACTTCTTATTGATGATTATTACTATACCCGCGCTTTAGATTGAGTATTGATGACGTATATTATCTGAATGTTTGTATTAACCTTACTTTTGTGCCCCTTTATAAATAAAAACGTTTAAAAATAGTACCATCAGACTTCAACGGACCTCTCTATCTTTGCTGGTAAGTGACCCAGTTACGGGGTTCGTAACAATAGCAAAACAAATATAGTGGGAAGCTAGAAGATTGGGAAACTTTTAAAAGCCAACAGAAGGCAACTAAAAAGCCATAAAGATGGAAAAGATGAAATATGAAGGCAAGCTAGACAATAATATAAAAGGGATACCTGATATCTTTTCAGATATATAAAGAGTAAAAAAGAAATGAGAATGGATATCAGACAGCTGGAGAGGTAGCTATGGGAGACAACGAAGTGCTGACTAACTCAATAAGTATTTTGCATCAGTCTTCACTGTGAAAGACACATTTCAGTATGCCAGAAATTCAGGAGTGTCATCACTATTACTAAGGAGAAGCTGAAAGGTCTGAAGGTAGATAAGTCACTTAGACCAGATGGACTACACCCCAGGGTTCTGAACAAGGAAGCTGAAGAGATTGTGGAAGCACTAGGATTGATCATTCAAGAACAACTAGATTTTAAAATGGTTCTGGAAGACTGAAAATTTGCAGACAGTACTCAATTCTTTAAGAAGAGAGGGAGGCTAAATGCAGAAAATTATAGGCGTTAGCCTGACTTCAGTGGCTGGGAAAATGTTGGAGTGTATTATGAAGGTTGAGGTTGTGGGGTGTTTGAAGGCACTTGACACAATAGGCCAAAGTTAGCATAGCTTTCCTAAGGGAAAATCTTGCCTGACAAATCTGTTCAAATTCTTTGACTAAGTAACAAGTCAAAGGAGGATCTGTGGATGTTGCTTACTTAGATTTTCAGAGGCCATTAAAAAGCTGCCATGCGTGAGGCTGCTTAACATGATAAGAGCCCATGGTATTACTGGAAATATACCGGCACGGATAGCAGATTGGCTGACAGACAGGAAGCAAAGAGTGGGAATAAGGGGGTCCTTTTCTGGTTGGCTGCCAATAATTAATGGTGTTCTGCATGCGTTGGTGTTCAGACTGCTTCACTGATCTAGATTAGATTAGTACATGGATAGGAGAGGTTTCAAGGGCCAAGGGCCAAATGTGCTCACCAGGCAACACAGTCAGTATGGACATGGTGGTTGAAGGGCCTATTTCCACACGATATGACTGCATGACTCTGTGACTCTAAATCAACATTACAAAGGATGAGGTGTTGGCAATCTTGAATTGCTGAAGGATATTCCCCAGGGTTTGACCAGCAATATCCTTGGATACTGTGGGTAGGAAGAAAGGAGATTTCTGGGTGGCTGGTAGAGATTTTTAAATCTTTGCTGGCAATGTGTGTGTAAGACAGCAGAAAAGCTACCGGTAATGTTGGGCATTGATTTAAGAGGTGGTGCAAGGATAAGCCAAGGGGCTACAGGCTAGTGTTGGGAAAGTTACTGAAAGGGATTCTGTGGATTAAATTGCATCTGAAAATGTAAGAACTGATTAAGGATAATCAGCATAGCTTTTGTGTGGGAAATCCCGTCTTATTTCTCACAAATTGATGAAGAGGATGGATGAGAGCAGGCCAGTGGACTCCAGCAAGATACGTGGTAGGCTCGTCCAGAAGAATCCAGGAGAAATAGCTCATTGCATACAAAACTGACTTGTTGACAGGAGGCAAAGGGAGATTATGGAGGGTTGCTTTTCAGATTGGAGACATGTAACCAGTGGTGTGCTGTAAGGAGTGGTGCCGGAACGTTTATGGTTCATCATATTTACTGATGATGTGCAGATGACATGTTCAGTAACTTCACAGATGATGCCAAATTGGTGGTATAGTGGACAGTGAAGAAGGTTACAATGGGATATAAATCAGCTGGGAAAGTGGCAAGGGAATGACAAATGGAGGTATGGTAGCATGGTGATTTACAGTACCGGTGACCTGGGTTCAATTCCTGCCGCTGCCTGTAAGGAGTTTGTACAAATCTCCCTGTGACTGTGTGAGTTTCCTCTGGGTGCTCTGATTTCCTCCCAAAGTCCAAAGACGTATCGGTTGGTAGGTTAATTGGTCATTGGAAACTGTCCCGTGATTAAGCTAGGGTTAAATAAGGGGTTGCTGGGCAGCACAGCTCAAAGGGCTGGAAGAGTCTATTCCATGCTATAACTCAATAAATAAATAAACAAACAAACAGACAAGAGACAAGTGATGTAGTTTGGGAAGTTGAATTAGTTATTGTTGTTCCTTTCTACACCTTGTGGTGCATCGGGTGGCAACCTCGCTGTTTCTTTAGCATTTGTCTGGTTTTTCTACGAGGCTGAGTTGCTAGCTCAATGCTCGACCCAGCATGGATCGAAAGCGTGCAGGAGCCAGCCAGATTTGAACTCAGGGCCACCCACCTCGAAGTCTGGTGTGGATGCCAACGGACCAGCGGCCAGTTATAAACCAGGCTGGGAGAGTATTATTGAACCGCAAGACCAAGGGTGCATGTGATGCACCATCAATAACTCTCTGAGACGTGAGGCGAGATATCGGCTTTTATTGGCTGGAAGAAAGAACAAGCAGCAATTGACCACCATACTACATCCTGGAGACTGAGGCCGGGGCAGTGCCTCCAATCGCCTTTATACCGGGGTCCGTGGGAGGAGCCACAGGAGCAGTCAGCAGGGGGGCCGTGTCCAGACAGGTATATGTAGTTCACCACAGCAAGCATATACTTCCATGGAAGTGGTAGACAGAGTGGTGAATAAGGTATATGTTATGCTAACCTTTGTCAGCCAAGGTATTGAGTACAGGAGTTGGAACATCATCTTATAGTTGATGGTTAAGCCACACTTGGAGTACAGCATTGTATTCAGTTCTGATTGATACATTACAGGAAAGATGTGATTAAGCATAGATAAAGAAAAGCTTCACGGGAATGTTGCCAGTACTGGAGGGTTTGAGTTATAAGGAAAGACTGGATAGGTAGCAACTGTTTTTCCTGGAATGCAGTTGCCTGAGGGGTGATATTACATCATCGTCATTATGTACCGTGTCGTGTGATGTGGGCATTCAAGGTCTGCACCATGATTATTCTTGGCAATTTTTTCTATAGAAGTGATTTACCGTTGCCTTCTTCTGGGCAGTGTCCTTACAAGATGGGTGACCCCAGCCATTATCAAAACTCTTCACAGATTGCCTGCCCGGCATCAGTGGTCGCATAGCCAGGACTTGTGATACACATCAGCTGCTTGGACGACCATCCACCACCTGCTTCCATGGTTTCATGTGACCCTGATCAGGGGGCTAAGCAGGTGCTCCACCTTGCCCAAGGGTGAGCTGCTGGCTAGTGAAATGAAGAAGCTCCTTACACCTCCTTTGGTAGAGACATATCTCTATCCCACCAACCATGTTACCGGGTTTAAAAACTATGAGAGACGTAGACAGGATAGATAGTCACAATATTTTCCCCAGGGTTTGGGAGTTAAAAATGAGAGGACTGGGATTGAAGCTGAGATGGTAAAGATTCAAAGGGGCAGTTTCAAGTTCCTGGATGTCAAGATCTCTGAGGATCTAACCTGGTCTCAACATATCGATGGAATTATAAAGAAGGCAATACAGCAACTATACTTCATTAGGAGTCTGAAGAGATTTGGTATGTCAACAAACACACTCAAAAACTTCTACAGATGTACCATGGAGAGCATTCTGACAGGCTGCATCACTGTCTGCTGGGGGGGTGGGGGGGTGGAGGGGGGCTACTGCACAGGACTGAAAGAAGCTGCAGAGGGTTGTAAATTAACTCAGCTCCATCTTGGGTACTAGCCTACAAAATACCCAGGACACCTTCATGGAGCGGTGTTTCAGAAAGGCAGCGTCTATTATTAAGGGCCTGCAGCACCCAGGGCATGCCCTTTTCTCGCTGCTACAATCAGGAAGGAGGTACAGGAGCCTGAAGGCACACACCCAGTGATTCAGGAACAGCTTCTTCCCCTCTACCATCCAATTCCTAAATGGACATTGAACCTGTGAACACTACCTTACATTTTAAATATATATGATTTCTGTTTTTTGCATGATTTTTAATCTATTCAATATACGTATACTGTAATTGATTATTTATTTATTATTATTTTATTTTAATTTTTTTCTTCTTCCATATTATGTTTTGCATTGAACTGCTGCTGCTAAGTTAACAGATTTCACGACACAGGCCGATGATAGTAAACCTGGTTCTGGTTCTGGGATCTGAGGGGTAAGTTTTCCACACAGTGGATGTGGGTAAATGGAATGAGCGGCCAGAGAAAGTGGCAGAGATGGGTACAAGTACAATGCTTCAAAGATATTCAGACAGGTACATGAATAGGTAGGTTTATAGACCAAGCTTAGGCAATAGGGGTTAGTGTACATGGGCATCATGGTTAGAAGAGTTGGGCTGAGGGACATGTTTCCATGCTGTATAACTCAATGAGCATTTTCTGTTTGCTCTTTCTCGTCTCACAGATGCTGTCTGTCCTCCGTAGCAGTTCTAGCAATTTGGATTTGCAACAGTTGAGGCTTTTCTGGTTTTCGAGCAGCCCACCTGACTTTTCACGTGAGCATCTTGCGAGGACCTGATGGTGGAAAAGACGAACAGCAAGTGTATGCCAATGCTCCAAAAGGTGACAAAATGTTGCTTTAAAAGCAATTGCAGAATGAAGTTCTCCATATTATGCGCAGGCAAGTACAGCACCATCTGTAAAGCTCATTCCCAAAATGAGAGGCAACTTCCATCCACTGAACGTATGGCAGCATGTCCACTATCTTGGTTCATGAGAAGAGAGATTTTGGAATAGTTGCGATGGTTTATCTCCTAGGACTCAACTCCAATTAATTAAGAGCCATTACAGAGTGGAGTTCACTGTTTTCTTTGGCTGAGAGTGCAGCACTATCTGCAAAACTCATCCTTGGTGCAGTAACTTTCCATTAACTGAATGTAGTTGTGTGGCAGCCTGTTTATTGTGAGTGTTATACTAGTGCGGTTGTGAAGGTTTTTTCTTATTCTAAGACTGAATGCTTTTTAGTTAAGCATCTAGCATCATTGTAGCATGAAAGATGTTATCTTATTCAAAGGCATCCCATGAGAGTTCAGCATTGCTTGCAAAGCTCATTCAACTGAAAGTATTTTTGTTATGACAGATTGTAAACTATGTCTCTATATTTATTATTTACTTATTGAATACAGCGCAGAAGAGGCCCTTCCGACCGTTCGAGCAGCACCACCCGGCAAACACCCAATTTAATCGTAGCCTGCTCACGGGACATTTTACAATGATCAGTTGACCTACTGACCAGTGCGTCTTTGGACAGTGGGTGGAAACAGTGACGCCCGGTGGAAACACACACAGTCACGGGGGAGAGCATACAGGCTTCTCAGAGTGAGCGGCAGGAATCGAACCTGAGTCGCCTGTGCTGTAAATGGTTGTGCTAACCACTGCGCTACCATGCTGTCCCGTATATGCATACAGAAACACTGATAAGTTTTAATGGTTTATCTTATTTTAAGGCTTGGCTTAGTTAAGAGCCATTTTAGTATGAAATACCGTCTTAGTCAAAGGGACCTTATCCAGAGCACAGCACCACAGGGGAAAGGGCAAAGGGGTGACCGATGAAAGTGTGTTGTAATGCACTTTGGTATAAAGAGTAAAGGAGTAGGCTATTTTCTACACAGAGAACAAATTCAGAAATCAGAGATGCAAAGGGACTTGGGAGTCCTTGTGCAGGATTCCCTAAAAGTTAATTTGCAGGTTGAGTCTGTGGTGAGGAAGGCAAATGCCATGTTAGCATTCATTTCAACAGGTCTAGAATATAAAAACAAGAATGTAATGCTGAGACTTTATGAGGCACTGGTCAGACTACATTTGGAGTATTGTGAGCAGTTTTGGGACCCATTTCTTGGAAAGGATGTCCTGGCTTGGAGAGGATCCGGAGGAGGTTCACGAGAATGATTCCAGAATTGAAGAGGTTAACATATAAGGAGCATTTGATAGCTCTGAGCCTGTATGAGTTTTGAAGAATAGGAGAGGGCAGGGTGATCTCATTGAAACCAACTGAATATTGAAAGGCCTAGACAGAGTGGATTTGGAGAGGGTCTTTCTAATAGTGGGAGAGTCTAGGATCAGAAGACACAGCCTCAAAATTGAAGGATGTCCCTTCAGAGCAAAGGAGGAATTTATTGGCTAGAAGGTGGTGAATCTGTGGAATTTATTATCACAGATGGCTGTGGAGGCCAAGTCATATTTAATGCAGAGGTTGATAGTTCTGGATTAGTCAGAGATTATGGGGAGAAGACAGAAAAATAGGGTTGAGAGGGAAAATAAATCAGCGATGATTGAATGATGGAGCAGCCTCAATGGGATAAATGGTGTAATTCTGCTCCTATGTCTTATGGTCTTACACAGTTTTATTTGAAAAGCTCTTTCCCACTGGATGTAGTAATTTACTTCCAGTGAAATTATTTGTTTTATGACAGATTTTAAACTGCTTTTTATGTGAAGAGTGTTACGTACCCCGTAACTGGGTCACTTACCAGCAAAGATAGAGAGGTCCGTTGAAGTCTGATGGTACTATTTTTAAAAGTCTTTATTTATAAAGGGGCACAAAAATAAGATTAATACAAACATTCAGATAACATATGTCATCAATACTCAATCTAAAAGCGTGGGTATAATCATAATCATCAATAAGAAATAGCTCTATCGTTTGTCTAGGGGATAATGTATTGTCCGATGGAAATATAAAAGTCACTCAGTTTCTGCAGGCTTCAGCCTTTGGGGACTGCTGGGTTTTCACTTGTTGGAGAGAGAGAGATTTGTGAGAAAAGAAACTTGCCCGGGTCTTTTGATGAGGCCAATCCGTTGAGTCGGGGGAGTTGGTTCCCCGTTGTTAGTTCAAGAAAATCATTTTCTGTGGTACCAGCCACCGGTTCCCAGGCAAGGGAACTGAACGCAAGTGGCTTCCTTCAAACGGCTTCCCGCTATTACGGGATCGCTAGCGTTTCTTCTGGTGCGTCTGAGGGGCTGTCTCTACAGCCCCTCTTTTATCTTGACTCGCAGGGTAGTAGATGTCAATCAGGTTGGGGGTGATGCAATCTCTCTCTCAACCAGCCCACTTTGCCCGAGGGCTTGCACGTAGCATAGTCCCCAATCCACAAATGTGTCTCCAAGAGACAATGGCCAATGTCGCGTTATTTTGCATCGCCGGGGAACGAGGCATTCGGCATGTCTCTCTCCCATTTCCTGGGTCCACTGACCCCCCCCCCCAGTGCTCTTGCGATTCTCACAAAGGAGGGGGCTGCGGGCATAACACCTCCCCTCTTAAAAGCATTTTTTACCAGCGGTTAAAAACGAAGTAGTACAGAGTCTTACAGGATTTTTGAATCTAACACAATACAAAAGCTTTTCTCTTCACTACAGAGAAATACAGTTATACATTTAATTCAGCATCTAAACAGTTAACGATTAGTGTCACTTCCTTTACTAGCTTAACATCTTGTACCTTACTAAAGTCTTATAGCATCAGACTTCAACTTAATAACCACCTATTTTTTTTTCAGCAAACAAAACTAACGAGTTGTGATCTTAAGCTGACGTGTATACTACCACAGGTCATGCAAATACCAATTGTTATGTTGCTTTCAACTTAACAGACAGGCTTCCAAGGGGTTTGTCTTTATTATTCACATGCTTTGCTGAAATCCCGTACAACCGGCTGGGCTATTTAAAAATGGCGCCCTTCATTAACCGTCGTCTCTTTTCCGGTGAGTTCCTACCGGAGGAACTCGGGTAGTTTGACGAGGTAAACTCCCGCCCGCCTCATTCATAGGGGTTATTTTATCAACACCGTGTCCCAAACTTAGACCATTTCCACCCAATTCTTTAATTTTACACAGGTGGCCAGCCCTCTCGTCAGGACCCTTCAGGCTATTGGTTTTTAATTCGACCTCTTTGTTCAAGCAGCATTTCAAATTCTGCCTCTTCACACCCCATTCTGGAATAACAACAGGGTGGGGGGCCCCGGCATATCCCGGCTTAATCTGTAAGCGATCTGCAGGGTTTAAAATTTCTTCATTCGATTTGGGAACTGCAGATTTCCCGTTTCCTTCACTAATAATATTTATCTCCCCATTTTTGAGCTCCGCATTAAGTTTCACCACCCCTTCGAGCACAAACACCGGGGAACTCTCACTTCCCACGATTACCAGGGTTAACCCCTTTTCAACTGAACCAAGTCTATCTGACCTAAAAGGACGGCTGTCTCGTTCAGCTGAATCAGATACCTCAGACTTTTTCTGAGCTCCGTTACTAGGTTTAGGACCACGTGCATCGCCATCTTGGACACACTCAAACGGGACATTTGCCTCTTCCAGGCTTTCAATACCCGTACCCTTTTCAAATTCTAAATTCCCCGGATCCTCCCAGTTACTCTCTGGGCAACTCCCTTCCGGAGTAAACTCAACCCCACGGGCTGAAACAACCCCATCTGCCAACCCAGCAGACTTCTTCAAGGTAATGGCATCCTCTTCATCTAGGACTGCCCTCATTTCATTGCCGGGAACACCTTTAGAATTTTCAACTTCATCAAACAGGTCTGCCACACCAGACAGATCATCCATGTCCAACTCTGGACCTCTTAACCGCTCTAACGGTTCCTCATCTTTATTTTCTGCCTCTAGAACCTTGCTCCTCGCTAAGGGAGGATCTACCTCCTCTCCCTTACCCTCTTTCCCTTTACTACTCTTCGCTTTACCACCCTCTAAACCCTCGTGGCACAGGGTCGGTAAAAACATCTCGGCCAAATCGAAACTGGCCAGATTTAAACTGCTCTTGTTCTCAGCTGCCGCTCTCGACAGGCTGCGAGTGACCGCGCATGCGGGATAGCTCTTGGGAGCTGGGGCGGAGCCTCAACACGTATAGGTGGTTTTATCAGTGTCATGGCTGCCCAAACCTTATCCCCGGCTAAATCTTACCAAGAAGGACGTCCATGTCAGTTCTCGGGAATTCTGATGGCACCCCTATTTCAACTGGTCCAGACACCAGCTCACAATCCATAATGACCTTATGTAAGGACACCATTTCTGTCCATTTATTCCCTTCTCCGCTACCATGCCCGTTTTTTGACCAAACTCTAGTACCTTACTGCTGATCAACGACAGCTCAGCCCTCGTGTCTCTCCAGATTCGTACGGGAATTGGTGGGTTCCCCTTCCTCAAAGACACGGTCCCATGTGACAGACAAGTCTCAGACCCTTCTCGTACTCTGTCTACCCGGGGCTCTCTTGTCGATTTACTGATTACCACGGCACATCTGATAGGGACTGCTGCTTTCCCTTTTCCCGTCTCCCTCCTCGGAGCAAAGCACCGAGACGCAACATGCCCGCTCTTCCCACAATTAAAACAGGTCAAGCCCGGAAATCTCGGGCCGCCTGGCCTTTCCCCCTCAACCTTACCACTAGCTCCTGGCGGGACCTCTGCCTCAGCCGGCGGACTTTCTCGATTGTTCCCACGGTCCCTCGGGGAACTTTTATTCGAGGAAAACTTTGCCTTGTGGGTTAGGGCATATTCATCTGCGAATCTAGCAAATTCTGATATGGACTTATTCGGCTTCTCATTCAAATACATCCGGATCTCCTCCAGAACACGCCCTTTAAATTCCTCAATCAAAATTAACTCCCTGAGATGCCCATAATCCTTGCCCACTATTTCTGCGGTGCACCAACGGTCCAAGAGCACCCCCTTCTCATGGGCAAACTTGGTATACGTCTGATTCCACACTTTCCGTAAATTTCTGAACTTTTGTCTATATGCTTCAGGTACTAGCTTGTAACCCCGGAGAATGGCCGCTTTTACTTGGTCATAATTCTCTTCCCCTTCCTCCTCCATGGACAACGCCGCATATGCTCGTTGTGCTTTCCCTTTTAACACACTTTGTAACAACGCCACCCACTGTGCTCTGGGCCACTTCTGATTTACTGCCACCTTTTCAAAAAGCAAGAAATAACTATCAACATCCACCTCCTCGAACGGAGGTACTAACCTCAATGCCCGACTAACATCAAACCGCTCCTCTCGGTCCGACCCCTGACTTCGTTGCTCTTGCTTTAACTTCTCCATCTCCAAGTCATGTTTCCTCTGTCTCTCTGCCTCCCTCTCCTTCTCGGCCCTTTCCTTCTCCTTCTCAGCTGCTTCCAGCTCTTTTAACTGAAGTTCATGCTCTCTTTGCTTCTCAGCTTTTTCCTGCTCCCTTTTCACCTCTAACGCCTTTAGCTGGAGCGCATGCTCCCTTTCTTTCTCGACCCTTTCTCTCTCTCTCTCTTTCTCTCTCCCGGCTGCTTCCAGCTGCTTTAACTTAATTTCATGTTCCCACCTTAATTTCTCCAACTCTAACTGAGCCGTCCCACTAGCTGGTACCTTTTCAGGGATATTTTCCAATACCTCAGCTGCAAACACATTCTTCTCAATGTAATACTGAGTTATGGCCCTTCGCACCTCTCACTTTTTCATTGACGACCTCACCTCTGCGAGGTTTAACCCCTTCACCAAATTTATCAAGTCGGATTTGGTGGCCGCCTCTAGCGCCTCCAGAGTCGGGTTTCCTATAAATTCATCCACGTCCATCTTTGCTGGTTTCCCATCTGGCTACCCGCGTACCAGATCCAAGTTTGGACTTACAATCCCGATTCACTGGCCCTCCAATTTGGTATCAAATCCCGAGACGTGATCCCCAAGTTATTATGTACCCTGTAACTGGGTCACTTACCAGCAAAGATAGAGAGGTCCGTTGAAGTCTGATGGTACTATTTTTAAAAGTCTTTATTTATAAAGGGGCACAAAAATAAGGTTAATACAAACATTCAGATAATATACGTCGTCAATACTCAATCTAAAAGCGCGGGTATAGTAATAATCATCAATAAGAAATAGCTCTATCGTTTGTCTAGGGGATAATATATCGTCTGATGGAAATATAAAAGTCACTCAGTTCCTGCAGGCTTCAGCCTTTGGGGACTGCTGGGTTTTCACTTGTTGGAGAGAGAGAGGTTTGTGAGAAAAGAAACTTGCCCGGGTCTTTTGATGAGGCCAATCCGTTGAGTCGGGGGAGTTGGTTCCCCATTGTTAGTTCAAGAAAATCGTTTTCTGTGGTACCAGTCACCGGCTCCCAGGCAAGGGAACCGAACGCACGTGGCTTCCTTCAAATGGCTTCCCGCTATTACAGGATCGCTAGCGTTTCTTCTGGTGCGTCTGAGGGGCTGTTCCCACAGACCCTCTTCTATCTTGACTCGCAGGGTAGTAGATGTCAATCAGGTTGGGGGTGATGCAATCTCTCTCTCAACCAGCCCACTTTGCCCGAGGGCTTGCACGTAGCATAGTCCCCAATCCACAAATGTGTCTCCAAGAGACAATGGCCAATGTCGCGTTATTTTGGCATCGCCGGGGAACGAGGCATTCGGCACGTCTCTCTCCCATTTCCTGGGTCCACTGACCCAACCCCCCGCCCCCGGTGCTCTTGCGATTCTCACAAAGGAGGGGGCTGCGGGCATAACAAGAGCAACAGAAATAGTTAATTTCATTGTAAGGCACAGCTCTGTTCATTGTACAGCCATTGAGTGAAGAGTGAAACACATTCTATTATGCAAGAGCATTTAACTTTGTGTGCAGCACCATCTGCAAACCTCTTTTGCAATAGATAAGGAATTTGTTTGTTGTACATTAGATATACAGCATTTTTTGTTTCTGTGAAGAGCAGTACTGGGGAATTTGTAATGATTTAGAGTCATGCCGCACAGAAACAGGCCCTTCAGCCCATCAGGTCCATGTTGTATACACTCGTACACTGAACTCCATAACCTTCCATGGCTTGACGACTAAAGTTACTGTCGAACCATTGTGGGAATCGCTCGCTCCACCACTTCCTCAGGCACTGCTTTCCAGATTACCATGACCCTCTGGGTGAAAATAGATCTCAATCCCTCTTCCTGTTCACTTTAAAACAAAGTTTGTCACTGTCTATGTTGTTTATGTACTTCTATATGTTGGGATCTCTGTTATTCGTTGTTTATGTAAATGATTTGGATGTTTATTTTTATTTATTCACTGAGAGATAGTGTGGATTAAGCCCTTCTGGCCCCTCAAGCTGTGGTGCCTAGCAATTCCCGATTTAATCCTAGCCTGATCATGGGACAATGTACAATGACCAACTAAACTTGTTAAAAGACCAACACAGTCTTTGGACTGTGGGAAGAAAGCTGAGGACCCAGAGGAAATCCACACAGTCACAGGGAGAACATACAAACTGGGCAGGAATTGAACCCCGGGTCACCAGTACCATAGAGCGTTGTGCTAACCACTATGCCACAGTGCTGTCACTTCTCATATCTTGAAACTTTACAATTCGATGTTGTGCTTCTACTCAATGTGGTATATATATATTTATAATATTGTTATTAGTTGACTGCCTGACATGTGCTGATGATACATGTTATGTTTTGTAACTCCAGAAGCTAATTGAAAGGAAAACGCCGGAGCTGGGATTTGTGTCTGCTTAGTTTTTTTCCTCCTTTTTTTTTGTAGTGAGGCACTCACATATGACGAGGTGGCATAATGCCATATATTATTGACATACTTCTTACACATAATCCGTAATAAATCACATACACAAATGTAGAATGCTTAATCAAACAATATATTTATAATACTACTTAAGTATTACTGAAATATTAAATAGACTGCAATATTAAGTTAGGGGGTCTTGTTGACAGTGAAGCAGTTTGTAATGCTATGCAAAAAGAATCTTGATCGGAGAGGGAGATTGGCTGAGGAATGGCAAATGGATTTCAGCCTATGTAAGTATGAGTGATGCATTTCGGACACTCAGTCTGGGGTAGGACTTATGCAGTGATTGGCAGGTTGCTGATGGGCATTGTGGTACAAAGGGGGCTGAAGGTACACGCACGCAATTGATGCACCATCAATAACTCACTCTGAGACGTAAAGGCGAGATATCGGCTTTTATTGACTGGAAGAAGGAACAAGCAGTGATTGACCACCATACTACATCCTGGAGACAGAGAGGCCGGGCTCAGACCTCCACCACCTTTATACAGGGGTCTGTGGGAGGAGCCACAGGAGCAGTCAGAAGGGGGCGTGTCCAGACAGGTATATGTAGTTCACCACAGCAGTGTACTGAATGCCACCATACAAGTACACAGAGTGCTGAAGAAGGTTTAGCAGCGTGTTTAGGATTAGGGGCATTATGGTGCAGTTACATGAACTCAGTGGTCAGTTTATTGCGTACCTTCTGTACCTAATAAAGTGGCCACTGAGTGTGTGTTCGTGGTCTTCTGCTGCTGGAGCCCGTTCACTTCAAGATCCAACGTGTTGTGCATTCAGAGGAGCTCTTCTGCACACCACTGTTGTAACGTGTGGTTGTTTGAGTTACCGTCACCTTCCTGTCAGCTTGAACCAGTTTGGCCAGTCTCCTTTGACCTCTCACTAACAGGGCGTTTTATCCCCACAGGACCGCTGCTCACTGAATGTTCGCAGTTTTTTTGCACTATCCCTGTAAACTCTCGAGACTGTTGTGCATGAAAATCCCAGGAGATCAGTAGTTTCAGAGATACTGAAACCACCCCATCTGGCACCAATTATCATGCCGTGGTCAAAGTCACTTTTCTTCCCCCATTCTGATGTTTGATCTGAAGAACAATTGAGCCCCTTGACCATATTTGCATGCTTTTATGTATTGAGCTGCTGCAACATTATTGGTTGATTAGATATTTGCACTAATGAGCAAGTATACAGGTGTACCTAATTAAGTGGTGTATTAACCACTAATGATGACATCATACCCTCACAGTCTACTCCCTTGACATTTATATTCAAACCAATATGCTTTAATATATCACGTGCTTTATCATTTATTATCGTGAAAAACTCACCAAGAGAAGAAGGCAGCAATACCAACAAAAAAAGAATCAGTGATCCAATCACAAACCAGAGAGAATCTGCAGATGCTGGAAATCCAGAGCAACACACACAAGTGCTGGAGGAACTCAGCAGGCCAGGAAGCATCTATGGAAAAAAGTACATTTTGGGCTGAGACGTTGACTGTACTTTTTTCCATAGATGCTGCCTGGCCTGCTGAGTTCCTCCAGCATTTTTTGTGCATTGAAAGAACCAGTGGTTTTGCTTATAGGACTTACTTCCAGAACACTAAAACAATGGATGTTGCTTGATGTTCAGGGAAATATGAAGACTCTTGTGAAAAGAAATGGACTACCTTCACCAGTTTAACCTGAAAACCTCGCTAGCTAACAAGAAGTAAAGATAAATGAAACTGCTGATCAACGATTCCACTATTTCAAAATTCGAATAAGCAAGATCTGTTATAAAGTAAAAGAAGAAACCTTTAAGATTGACCAAAATAGCTTTACATATGTGAATGTTTAACATTGTCTTTTGAATGATAATTAAAACTCTGCTAAGAATTTGAACAGCTGAGATCAAGGAAGTGAACGCGTGAACAACTTATGATCACACAATCAAGAAGGAGTCCTCTACTACTGCTAACCTACTGGAACAGTTTGTGGAGTGAGAGACTTGCCCCAGGAATAGTCCTGGCAGGAGACCGATCTCAAAACTGGTTTCAGCAGGGACCAGCTTGGCTAGAACTTCACTCTGCAACAAGGGCTTGTGATAGATATTCTCTCTCCAAGTGCCAGGGGGATCTTTGCTGGTCTCACCTTTTTAACACAGCAGAACAAGCTGTCTAAGATTCAAGATGTTTTTTGATAATCTTTAACAAGTACTATTTACACCTCCTTTTCAGAAAACAATCCAAGTTCAGGAAACCTTTTGTTAACTTAACTGAGACTCCAACCTAATCAGAAAATAATATTGTCTTTGGCAACTGCCATCTGACTTGATCAGTATAGTTGGGAAAACGTCACATGCTAATGGGGTCACCACGAGATAACTGGCAAAAATAAGATAAAGATATCGGAAGACAGTAAAGGGTGGGGAAGAGTTACAGAGATGAGGATGCAGAAACCATTCCTCCATGAAGAATCTCTTCCCAGAGCCTTCTTTCTCAATAGATGACTTGTTCATCTGGAACTCATTGGTATTTTTATCTAGTTTGTAAGAATTGTACAGATGGTTGGAGCTCCTTTGTGGAATTATAATCTCTCATTAGAATTAAACCTCAAAATGAGCGTATTCTATTTAAAATTAAAAAAAACAACTATGTTTAATCTGCTTTGTTAGCTGGAAGTATCTCCTACTTAATTGGGAGTGAGGACCCAGTGCTCAAAATCGTGAAACATGCAAACGCCTTCAGGGTTCATTGTCAATCAATATGTCAAGGTCTAAATATGCAGGTGGAGACTCTTGTTCACAATTTGCAGATCTAATGATGAGATAAACATTTCCAATATCCTAGCATTATTCTCCGTACATACACATACACCATGACGCTAAGGCTGTGAGTCTGCTCCTGGCAGCTGTGCTTTGTGTCTGCAAACTCTGCGGCGATTTGCCCTGCTAATGTGATGAACTGAATACTGAGGCTCCGGGCCTACTCCGGGCTGTCCCAGGGACTTAGATCTAAGGACTCAATTTGGCTCAGAACACTGTTGTTTTTGCTTGCTTCTATTGTTAGCATGATTTATGTTTTTGGTTCTCTTTCTCTGTGTGTATTTGGGGTTGGTTAGTCTTTACTTTTGTAAATCAGGTTCTTTCAGGTTTCCTGCTTTGTAGCTGCCTGTAGGGAAACAAATCTCAGGGTTTTATAATTTATTCATTCTTCGATAATAAACGTACTTTCAATAAAGGAAAGTGCTTTACAATCTGTATAAATTCAATTGTTGGGGAAAATATTTCTTACATTGCAAATGTGCTTTAAGATGTTACAGCACTCTATAAGTGGAATACTCCTGCTTGATTAAGAATATTTGACATTACAGTGGTTCAGTTGGTGCATTTAATGTCAGAGAAATGTGTACAATATACATCCTGAAATTCTTTTTCTCCACTAACATCACAAAAGCAGAGGAGTGGCCCAAAGAATGAATGACAGTTAAACGTTAGAACCCCGAAGCCCCCCTCCAGCTTCCCCCTCCCGCTCCCCCTTCCGATGCACAAGCAACAACACCCCTACACCATCAGCAAAAAAGCATCTGCACCCTCTACTGAGCAATCAAACATGCGGCAAAGCGTAAATAAGGACACAGACTTGCAGTACCCCAAAGACTACTCGTTCACCTGGTAACTCAACATACCGCAGGCTCTCGCTCTCCCTAATAAGGAAAAAAGAGGTATCCTTGTTTCACGGTGAAAGGGGAGACATAACAAACAATTCGCTGATTTATGATGTTAAAAGTCTGTTGCGTCACTTTTTCTGAGCTCTGCGCCCAGAGAATCGGCTCTGGAAAGCCTCAGGTCTCTGGACACATAGCCAGCGGCTAACCCGTTGCTCTCGATGGTCCGTGTTCTCCCGCGAAGCCTCAATCAGGGGCACCGGCCTTGAATCAGCCAACCTCCAGAGCCACGGAAATCCGGCGCCCTAAAGCTGCACTAGTCTTCCAGTCTACGTCCCTGGGATATTAAAAGCGGCCATTCGTGAGGCCCTGAGAGCGGGTCCCATTCCCGCACAGAACTGAAGTCATGGTGTAACTCCAGGTCAGGGTCTTCAAAAGAAGCTTGAAAAGGGAAAAAAGAGAGATCAAAGATAGAAATAGAGCTGTTTCTGAAGAAGCAAGCCAAGAAGTTGCTGTTTAGCGCCATCTTGACCTTGCACTGCCCTCTGGTGGTTAGTAACGAAACAGCAATTTCTTACAATGGAATTAGCAGTTCCAATTGCTCCAGCATTGCCTTCACTAAAACAGAAGCAAATTACAAGCTATCAAACAACAAATAAAATAACCTGATGGAAGTTACTTCCTACTGTGAGAATTAAAATTACAGATAATGCCACACACAATGATAGTTGTCTTTTGACAAAATGGATGTTTTACCCTATAATGTCTTTAAAATAAAAAGACCAATGTTTTACAATGAGAAGCCAAGTTGTTTATAATCATTTGTCTTAGAGGTTGTTGCAGATTTGGCATGTTGTTTAAAAACTTGTAGAACTTCTATACATGCACAGTAGAGAGGATTGTGACACGGCCTGGTCCTGGTAGAGAAGCACCCACGTCCATGAACGCTTACAGAAAGTGGTGGACACAGCTCAGTCCATCACAGGCAAAGCCCACCCCACCGTTGAGCACACCCACAAGGAGCACTGCCACAAGACAGCAGCATCCATCATCAAGGACCACCCCCCCCCCCCCCCCACCATCCAGGCCATCCTCTCTTCTCACTGCTGCCATTAGAAAGGAGGTACAGAGTCTTAGATTCCACACCAGCAGATTCAGGAGGAGTTAATACCTCTCAACCACCAGCCTCCTGAATCAGTGTGGTTAACTTCACTCACCTCAACACTGAACTGGCTCTACAACCCATGGACTCACTTTCAAGGACTCTGCTACTTACTGTATGTTCTCAGCACTATCTGTTTACTTATATGCATAGTTTGTCTTTTGCACATTGGTTGTTTGTTAGTCTTTGTGTCCAGTTTTTCATTGATTCTATTGTATTTCTGGTCTACTGTGAATGCCTGCAAGAAAATAAATCTTCAGGGAGTATATGATAGTGTACACATACTTTGATAATAAATTTACTTTGAACTTTGAACTTTGATCTGTCAAACTACACATGCTTACAGTTGTTGGAAACTAATTACTACATTGTCACTAAAGCTTTGTAATGGTACCACTAACGCAATTAGATGTCTTCGGATAACATAGAATATGTTATATTAGAAAGGCCATTAACTTTAAAATAGATATACAGTGAGGGAATCATTGCCAATTACTCTTCTATTTCTCTCTATTTAAAGAAAAGTAGACTATAGTCTCTCATACAATAAATAAATTGTTGATGGAATAAGATTTGGAATGGTCCTGCACTGATTCATGTAAAATAGAATACGCTATGCTGATGGGATGAACATTATCAGGTACTGTCCCACTGTTCGTCACTTAAAGACTCAGCACAATGTTCAGCTCTCTGGAATAAAGACAATAGCTATACGTCAGGCTGCTGTCAACACAATTACCCTCAGTTCTAATTTAAAAAGCTCCAAAACATCGGTCTCAGTACCTCCCTTTGCAACTGGATCCTTGACTTCCTCTCTGGGAAAAATTTCCTGTCTGTGTGGATCGGAAATAGCATCCCCTCCTCGCCGACAATAAACACTGGTGCACCTCAAGGATGTGTGCTTAGCCTACTGCTCGACACCAATGACTGTGGGGCTAAGCACAACTCAAATGCCATCTATAAATCTTCTGAAGACACAACTGTTGTGTATTTAATATTTTAGTAATAGTTGAGTAATATTGTAAGATGACTACCTGCCTGTCTAGGCTTTTCAATATTCAGTAGTTTCAATGAGATCCCACCTCATTCTTCTAAACTCCAGCGAGTACAGGCTCAGAGCCATCAAAAGCTCCTCATAAGTTAACCCTTTCATTCCTATCTCATTTCCTTGAACCTCCTGTGGACCCTCTCCAATGTCAGCACATCTTTTCTTAGATAAGGGCTCCAAAACTGCTCACAATGCTGCACCCAAGTGCAGTCTGATCGACGCCTTATAAAGCCCCAGCATCACATCCTTGCTCTTATATTCCAGTCCTCTCGAAATGAATACTAACATTGCATTCACCTTCCTCAAACTCAACCTGCAAGTTAATCTTTAGGGAATCCTGCACAAGTTCCATTCCACTCTGATTATTAAAATTTTCTCCCCATTTAGAAAATAGTCTACACTTTTATTCCTTCTACCAAAGTGCATGACCATACACTTCCCTACACTTCTGCCACTTCATTGCCCTTTATCCCAATCTGTCCAAGTCCTTCTGCAGACTCCATACCTTCTTCAAAACTAGCTGTTCTTCACCTATCTTTCTACATCTGCAGACTTGGCCACAAAGCTATCAATTACGTCATCCTAATTTTTGACATATAATATGAAAAGAAATGTTCCTAATACCAACCACTGCAGAACTTCACTTGCCACTGGCAACCAGCCAGAATAGGCCCCTTCATTCCGACTCTTTGCCTCCTGCCATTCAGCCAATCTCCCAACCATGCTAGTATCTTACCTGCAATACCACGGGCTCTCACCTTGTTAAGCAGCCTCATGTGTTGCACCTTGTTAAAGGCCTTTTGAAAATCCAAGTAAACAACTTCAATTGACTCTCCTTTGTATATCCTGCCTGTTATTTCCTGATCTGTCAGGCAAACTTTCCACTTAAGCAAACCATGCTGATGTTGGCTTATCTTATCATGCACATTGAAGTATCCTGAAACCTCATCCTTAATAATGGACTCCAACATCTTCCCAACCACTGAAGTCAAGGTAACTGGCCTAACATTTCCATTCTTCTGCCTCCCCCCCTTCTTAAAGAGTGGAGTGACATTTGTAAATTTCCAGTCCCCCGCAACCATTCCAGAATCTAGTGATCTTTGAAAGATGCCTCCACAATCTCCTCAGCCACCTCTTTTAGTCCCTGGGGTGTAGTCATTCCTCAGAAACTGATTGGAAAGCTGAGCCTACCGGGCCTGAACACCTCTCTCTGCAACTGGATCCTAGACTTCCTGACTGGGAGACCTCAGTCAGTCTGGATCGGGAGCAGCATCTCCAACACCATCACACTGAGCACGGGGGCCCCCCAGGGTTGCGTGCTCAGTCCACTGCTGTTCACTCTGCTGACCCATGACTGTGCTGCAACACACAGTTCGAACCATATCATCAAGTTCGCCGATGACACGACCGTGGTGGGTCTCATCAGCAAGAACGACGAGTCAGCTTACAGAGAGGAGGTGCAGCAGCTAATGGACTGGTGCAGAGCCAACAACCTGTCTCTGAATGTGAACAAACCAAAAGAGATGGTTGTTGACTTCAGGAGGGCATGGAGTGACCACTCCCCGCTGAACATCGACGGCTCCTCGGTAGAGGTCGTTAAGAGCACCAAATTTCTTGGGGTTCACCTGGCGGAGAATCTCACCTGGTCCCTCAACACCAGCTCCATAGCAAAGAAAGCCCAGCAGCGTCTCTACTTTCTGTGAAGGCTGAGGAGAGTCCATCTCCCACCCTCCATCCTCATCACATTCTACAGGGGTTGTATTGAGAGCGTCCTGAGCAACTGCATCACTGCCTAGTTCAGAAATTGCACCACCTCGGATCGCAAGATCCTGCAGCGGATAGTGAGGTCAGCTGAGAAGATCATCGGGGTCTCTCTTCCCGCCATTATGGACATTTACACTACACGCTGCATCCGCAAAGCAAACAGCATTATGAAAGAACTCGCGCACCCCTCACACAAGCTCTTCTCCCTCCTGCCATCTGGGAAAAGGCACCGAAGCATTCGGGCTTTCACAACCAGACTATGTAACATTTTCTTCCCCCAAGCCATCAGACTCCTCAATACCCAGAGCCTGGACTGACACCTTACTGCCCTATTGTCTCGTTTATTATTTATTGTAATGCCTGCACTGTTTTGTGCACTTTATGCAGTCCTGTGTAGGTCTGTAGTCTGGTGTAGTTTTTTTCTGTGTTGTTTTTTACGTAGTTCAGTCTAGTTTTGGTACTGTGTCATGAAACACCATGGTCCTGAAAAATGTTGTCTCGTTTTTACTATGCACTGTACATAGCAGTTATGGTCGAAATGACAATAAAAAGTGACTTGACTTGATCTTCTTCTTGGAAATAGCAACTACACTCATTTCTGCTCCCCGACTCTCCTGAATTCCTGGCATACTGCTGGTGTCTACCACAGTGAAGACTGATGTAAAATAATTAATAGCTTCAGCTGCCTTTTCCTTGTCCCCCATTACTACCTCTCCAGCAACATTTTCCTCCAGTCAAATATCCACTCTTTCTCTGTTTTCCTCTATGTATCTGAAAAAAAGTTTTGGTATCCTCTTTGATGTTATTGGCTAGCTTACCCTCACATTTCACCTTTTACCTCCTTGTTTTTTTTAGTTGCCTTCTGTTGGTTTTTATAAGCTTCACAATCCTCGAACTTCCCACCAACCTTTGCTCTATTATATGCCCTCTCTTTGGCTTTTCTGCTGTCTTTGACTTCCCTTGTCACTCACGGTTGCTTCATCCTCCCTTTAGACTACTTCTTCATCTTTGGAATATATCTATCCTGTGCCTTCTGAATTGACCCAGAAACTCTTTCCGTTGCTGTTCTGCCATCATTTCTGCTAGTGTCTTGTTCAAATTAACTTTGGCCAGCTACTCTCTCATGTCTCTATAATTCCTTTTACTCCACTGTAATACTGATATGGCCTTTGCTCTCTCAAACTGCAGGATAAATTCTATCATATTGTGATCTCTGTTTCCTAAGATTTTCTTTACCTTAAGCTCCCTAATCAAATCTGGTTCATTACACAACACCCAATCCGGAATTGCTTTTCCTCCAGTGGGCTCAACAGCAAGCTGCTCATCGACATTCTACAAATTCCACTCTCTTGGGATCCAGCACCAACCGGATTTTTCACAATCTCCTTGCATATTGAATTCTCCCATGATTATTGTAACATTGTCCTTTTCACTTGCCTTTTCCATTTCCCATTGTAATTTATATCCCACATTCTGGCTACTGTTTATAGCTCCAATCAGGGTCTTTTTACCCTTTCAGTTTCTTACCTCTACCCATAATGATTCTACATCTTCTAGACCTATGTCACCTCTTTCTATGGATTTGATTTCATGTTTTACCAACAGAGCTAACCCACCCCCTCTGCCTACCTGATGCACCATCAATAACTCTCGGAGACGTGAGGCGAGATATCGGCTTTTATTAGCTGGAAGAAAGAACAAGCAGCAATTGACCACCACACTGCATCCTGAAGACTGAGGCCAGGGCGGTGTCTCCAATCGCCTTAAAACCGGGGTCCGTGGGAGGAGCCACGGTCAGTGGGAGGAGCCACAGGAGCAGTCAGCAAGGGGGGGGCGTGTCCAGACAGGTATATGTAGTTCACCACACTACCTGCCTGCCCTTGTGATACAAGATACATCCTTGGATGCTAAGCTTCTGACTATGATCTGCTTTCAGCCATGTCTCAGTGATGTCATACCTGCCAACCGCTAACTGCGCTACAAGATCATCTACCTTATTCTGTATACCATGTATACACAGGTCACAGAGTAATTGAAAAAGGTCCTTTAGTCTAACTTGTCCAGCCGATGTGTTGCCTGGTGAACTAGTCCTATCCGCCTGCATTTGACGCTTAGTCCTCTAAACCTCTCCTATCCATGTATTTATCCAGATGAGCTTCCTACCATTGAGCAGCTCATTCCATATACACACTAGAACTATCCCTGATATCTCCTTTAAATCTTTTCCTTCTGATATTAAACCTATGCCCTCTTATGCTTAGCAGTCCTTCCTGGGAAAAAGGCAATGTGCTTTCACAGTGTCTATGTCCCTTGTACACCTCTATCAGGTCACCCCTCAACAACATTCCCCTTTTTTTTTACAGCCATGCAAACTGACCATTGCTCTGAGCAGGAAATTTTTAACTGGTCCTGAAAACTGTGTGGGACTTCAATTGTTTTCGTAATCACATTTCATAACCATTTTTTTGTCTGTCTTTATTACAAATCCATTGTCTATAAACACTGTGCAGATTAATTTCATGTCTAGATGAGAGATACGTCTTAATCCTCACTTGATCATCCAAATGTTTCACTTCTATTCTGTTTCTGGATTTATATTTGATTGAATTCATAGAACTGAATCCATGTTCGCAGTCAGCACTAGAAGCTTGAAATGTTCCAATGACATCTACCGTTGGCATTGAGCCGGCTGACAGTTTATTAACAATGAGCTCTTGACTTCAAATTTTATTAACATAGATTTAAAAATTATATTAACATTATATAGAAGAAAATTTCAGCTGCTCGGCAACAAAGGCTCTGTGTGTGGGAGCATTTCAGCTTCCGTGTGACCGCACACCTGCAGCGCCCCTCCATCTGTTTCATTCCAGGGAATAAGGTCCTATTTCCATTTCAGGTCTTCAAGTCCAGGCAAAATTCTGGTAAATAATTTCTGCGTTCTTTTTAGTTTAATAGCATTGTTCCTATAACAAGGAGACCAGAATTATACAATACTTTGTGTGGCTTCACCAATGCCTTATATAACTGCAACCTAACTTCCCAATTCCTATACTCAATACCCTGACTGATGAAGGTCGCCCTGGAAGACTCAGCCCTGTGGCACAGCACTAGACACAGGCCTCCAGTCTAAGAAACAACCCTTGACTATCATCCTTTGCGTCCTACCGTTGAGCAAATTATGAATCCAATCTAATACCATATCTTGGCAGGATCCCACACAATCTAACCTTCCAGACCATTCTGCCTTAAGGAGGCCTTGCTAAGGTCCATATAGACAATTAAAGAAAGTTTAGATTTAGATTCAGGTTTATTTATCACACGTACCTCGAAGCATACAATGAACTGTGTCACTTACGTTATCAACACAGGCACCCAAGGGTGTGCTGGGGGCAGCCTGCAAGTAGTGCCACACACTTCAGAGACAACATACCATATCCACAATGTTCAGCCAAACAACACAAGCAGCAACAACAACAAAACAAGCCAACAACAGCAAAATGATCCCCTTTCCCATTCCTCCCACGCATACAGACAGGCTTCCTACCCCAGGACAGGCCACCTCCAGGCCTCCAGTTCTTGTCCCCAGATTCTCAGACTCACGGACATCGAGCTCCACCTTTGGGCTTCACCCCAGGACTTGCCGATCAAGGGTCTGACATTGGAGCTCACCTTCCAGATTAGCATGGACCTCTGAGCCAGTGGAAATTGCGCTCTGGACTTCGACGTTCAGCCTCACCCTCTGGACTAACCTGGGTTTGACCTTTGGGCCTCGATTTCTGTACTCACAGAGACCTCGATTTCCAGACACACGGACCTCTGACCTTGGTGATCTGGGAGTGGGGGGTTCACCGTCCCTTGTAACTCCCGGGACTCACTGCCTGTACAGACCTTCGACAGTGGTCTGCTTTTGACCTGGGAATGACTAATCTCTTTAGCGTCTCACGATTCAACTTCCGGTATTGCTTCTGTTCGACCGTGGAGCGTTTAGACAACTACCTTTTCAAATGTTCCAGAATTAATTTTTATACCTTCATTCATACAACAGTTCAGTATTCATTCATTGAAATGAATACAAACATTGTAATGAATTGTTGCAAATCCATTTAAATTAAGATCAAATACTTTATTCTTGAGTGGCTACTAACTAAAGAAAGTTAAGTCTGAAAATGAGATAAACTCTTTAAAGTGTTTCAAATTATGGAACCAGATTAGCTCACAACTATTTATACCTAAATTGAATCAAGTTAATGAAAGTTGCAAACTAAGTTGAACACTGAATAAAATAGGGTACCTTGTACTGAATAGCTACTAATTTAAGAGAATTAAGATCATAAGACATAGGAGGAGAATTAGGCCACTCAGCCCATCGAGTCTGCTCCACCATTCCATCATGGCTGATTTATTATCCCTCTCAACCCCGTTCTCCTGCCATCTCTCTGTAACGTTTGACACACTTACTAATCAAGAAGCTATGAAGCTCCGCTTTAAATGAACCCAATGACTTGGCCTCCATAGCTGCCCTCTACCCTTTCGCAACCCCATCTCAGGACTGAGGATCTTCCACCCACAGGATTAACTCTGCCTCTCCTCCTGCTGAGTATTCCCTGCACTCTCTAGTTATATATCATACTTCTGGCTTCGGTGTTTTATTTATTTCATTCTTTCTATTGCAAGATCAATCTTTCTGAGGAAGATCAGACTCCTACCACCAGGGTCTTACCTAATTGCACTAAAGCACTTTCACTCATACTCAAACCTTCCATTTTTTGCTCCAGATTCCAGCTTCAGCAGTTCTTTGAGTCTCTTTTCCCCTTCCTAATTGATTATCAGTGGCCACCAGGGAGGAGGTACGGGAGTCTGAAGATGCACACTCTGTGTTTTAGGAACAACTTCTTCCCCTCCGCCATCAGATTTCTGAACGGTCCATGAACCCGTGAACACTACCTCACTATTTTGTGCTCTTTTTACACTATTTATTTACATTTTAGATATTCTTATTGTAATTTGTAATAATTTATGTATTGCACTGTACTGCTGCCAAAAACAGCAAATTTCATAACATGTCAGTGATAATAAACCTGATTCTGTCTTACATGTTAGCTCTTATTGAATCCCGATTTGGGACTCCAGGGTCCCTCTGAACACCGACACCTTTCAATTTATCACTATTTTAAAATACTTTATTTTTTAATTTATTCTACTGAAGTGGTTAACCACATTTATATGCACTATAGTCCATCTACCATTCAATAAATCTGTTTTGATCCTTAGCGACATACACAAAATGCTGGAAAAATCAGCAAGTCAGGCAGCATCTATGGAAGGGATTAAACAGCTGAGGTTTTGGGCAGAGTCCATTCATCAGGACTGGAAAAGATGAAGCCAGAATCCTCATAGAGTGATCTTATGAGTATATTAAACAAAGTAACAGCACTGCCCTATTTTAATCCCCAACTGCCTAGCGCTGCAGGCCAAAATGTCACTGTGGCTTTTTTCCCCTTTCTTTCCAGTTCTGATGAAGGGTCCTGGCCTGAAGTGTTGACTGTTTAATCCTCTCCGTAGACCAGGGGTTCCCAACCTGGGGTGCCCGCACCCCCAAGGGGTGCGAGATGGAATTTCAGGGGGTGCGACAAAGAGTGGCCTGTGTACTTGAGTGACGAGTCACGAGTCATCACTCAGCCAGCTGCCAGTGTGCCTTGAGAAGTGGTAGTAATGTTTGTCCCAAGCACACTCCAGTCTCCCGCTGCCCGAGTCCAGAGAGACATAAACTCACTCCAGTCTCCTGCTGCCCGAGTTCAGAGAGACGTAAACTCACTCCAGTCTCCCGCTGCCCGAGTTCAGAGAGACGTAAACTCACTCCAGTCTCCCGCTGCCCGAGTCCAGAGAGATGTAAACTCACTCCAGTCTCCCGCTGCCCGAGTCAGCGTTGAGTAGACTCATCAGTGTTACCTGGGAGTTACACCTCAGATTTGAGGATTCTCATCAGAGTTACCTGGGAGTTACACCTCAGAGTTGAGGATTCTCATCAGTGTTACCTGGGAGTTACACCTCAGAGTTGAGGATTCTCATCAGTGTTACCTGGGAGTTACACCTCAGAGTTGAGGATTCTCATCAGTGTTACCTGGGAATTACACCTCAGATTTGAGGATTCTCATCAGTGTTACCTGGGAGTTATACCTCAGAGTTGAGGATTCTCATCAGTGTTACCTGGGAGTTACACCTCAGATTTGAGGATTCTCATCAGAGTTACCTGGGAGTTACACCTCAGAGTTGAGGATTCTCATCAGTGTTACCTGGGAATTACACCTCAGAGTTGAGGATTCTCATCAGAGTTACCTGGGAGTTACACCTCAGAGTTGAGGATTCTCATCAGTGTTACCTGGGAGTTACACCTCAGAGTTGAGGATTCTCATCAGAGTTACCAGGGAGTTACACCTCAGAGTTGAGGATTCTCATCAGTGTTACCTGGGAGTTACACCTCAGAGTTGAGGATTCTCATCAGTGTTACCTGGGAGTTACACCTCAGAGTTGAGGAGTCTCATCAGTGTACCTGGGAATTACACCTCAGAGTTGAGGATTCTGATCAGTGTTACCTGGGAGTTACACCTCAGAGTTGAGTCTCATCAGTGTTACCTGGGAGTTACACCTCAGAGTTGAGGATTCTCATCAGTGTTACCTGGGAGTTACACCTCAGAGTTGAGGATTCTCATCAGTGTTACCTGGGAGTTACACCTCAGAGTTGAGGATTCTCATCAGTGTTACCTGGGAGTTACACCTCAGAGTTGAGGATTCTCATCAGTGTTACCTGGGAGTTACACCTCGGAGTTGAGGATTCTCATCAGTGTTACCTGGGAGTTACACCTCAGAGTTGAGGATTCTCATCAGTGTTACCTGGGAGTTACACCTCAGAGTTGAGGATTCTCATCAGTGTTACCTGGGAGTTACACCTCAGAGTTGAGGATTCTCATCAGTGTTACCTGGGAGTTACACCTCAGAGTTGAGGATTCTCATCAGTGTTACCTGGGAATTACACCTCAGAGTTGAGGATTCTCATCAGTGTTACCTGGGAGTTACACCTCAGAGTTGAGGATTCTCATCAGAGTTACCTGGGAGTTACACCTCAGAGTTGAGGATTCTCATCAGAGTTACCTGGGAGTTACACATCAGAGTTGAGGATTCTCATCAGAGTTACCTGGGAGTTACACCTCAGAGTTGAGGATTCTCATCAGTGTTACCTGGGAGTTACACCTCAGAGTTGAGGATTCTGATCAGTGTTACCTGGGAGTTACACCTCAGAGTTGAGGATTCTCATCACTGTTACCTGGGAATTACACCTCAGAGTTGAGGATTCTCATCAGTGTTACCTGGGAGTTACACCTCAGAGTTGAGGAGTCTCATCAGTGTTATCTGGGAGTTACACCTCAGAGTTGAGGAGTCTCATCAGTGTTACCTGGGAGTTACACCTCAGAGTTGAGGATTCTCATCAGTGTTACCTGGGAGTTACACCTCAGAGTTGAGGATTCTCATCAGTGTTACCTGGGAATTACACCTCAGAGTTGAGGATTCTCATCAGTGTTACCTGGGAGTTACACCTCAGAGTTGAGGATTCTCATCAGAGTTACCTGGGAGTTACACCTCAGAGTTGAGGATTCTGATCAGTGTTACCTGGGAGTTACACCTCAGAGTTGAGGATTCTGATCAGTGTTCCCTGAGAGTTACACCTCAGAGTTGAGGATTCTCATCAGTGTTACCTGGGAGTTACACCTCAGAGTTGAGGAGTCTCATCAGTGTTACCTGGGAGTTACACCTCAGAGTTGAGGAGTCTCATCAGTGTTACCTGGGAGTTACACCTCAGAGTTGAGGATTCTCATCAGTGTTACCTGGGAGTTACACCTCAGAGTTGAGGATTCTCATCAGTGTTACCTGGGAATTACACCTCAGATTTGAGGATTCTCATCAGTGTTACCTGGGAGTTATACCTCAGAGTTGAGGATTCTCATCAGTGTTACCTGGGAGTTACACCTCAGATTTGAGGATTCTCATCAGAGTTACCTGGGAGTTACACCTCAGAGTTGAGGATTCTCATCAGTGTTACCTGGGAGTTACACCTCAGAGTTGAGGATTCTCATCAGTGTTACCTGGGAGTTACACCTCAGAGTTGAGGATTCTCATCAGTGTTACCTGGGAATTACACCTCAGATTTGAGGATTCTCATCAGTGTTACCTGGGAGTTATACCTCAGAGTTGAGGATTCTCATCAGTGTTACCTGGGAGTTACACCTCAGATTTGAGGATTCTCATCAGAGTTACCTGGGAGTTACACCTCAGAGTTGAGGATTCTCATCAGTGTTACCTGGGAATTACACCTCAGAGTTGAGGATTCTCATCAGAGTTACCTGGGAGTTACACCTCAGAGTTGAGGATTCTCATCAGTGTTACCTGGGAGTTACACCTCAGAGTTGAGGATTCTCATCAGTGTTACCTGGGAATTACACCTCAGATTTGAGGATTCTCATCAGTGTTACCTGGGAGTTACACCTCAGATTTGAGGATTCTCATCAGAGTTACCTGGGAGTTACACCTCAGAGTTGAGGATTCTCATCAGTGTTACCTGGGAGTTACACCTCAGAGTTGAGGATTCTCATCAGTGTTACCTGGGAGTTACACCTCAGAGTTGAGGATTCTCATCAGTGTTACCTGGGAATTACACCTCAGATTTGAGGATTCTCATCAGTGTTACCTGGGAGTTATACCTCAGAGTTGAGGATTCTCATCAGTGTTACCTGGGAGTTACACCTCAGATTTGAGGATTCTCATCAGAGTTACCTGGGAGTTACACCTCAGAGTTGAGGATTCTCATCAGTGTTACCTGGGAATTACACCTCAGAGTTGAGGATTCTCATCAGAGTTACCTGGGAGTTACACCTCAGAGTTGAGGATTCTCATCAGTGTTACCTGGGAGTTACACCTCAGAGTTGAGGATTCTCATCAGAGTTACCTGGGAGTTACACCTCAGAGTTGAGGATTCTCATCAGTGTTACCTGGGAGTTACACCTCAGAGTTGAGGATTCTCATCAGTGTTACCTGGGAGTTACACCTCAGAGTTGAGGAGTCTCATCAGTGTTACCTGGGAATTACACCTCAGAGTTGAGGATTCTGATCAGTGATACCTGGGAGTTACACCTCAGAGTTGAGGATTCTCATCAGTGTTACCTGGGAGTTACACCTCAGAGTTGAGGAGTCTCATCAGTGTTACCTGGGAGTTACACCTCAGAGTTGAGGATTCTCATCAGTGTTACCTGGGAGTTACACCTCAGAGTTGAGGAGTCTCATCAGTGTTACCTGGGAGTTACACCTCAGAGTTGAGGATTCTGATCAGTGTTACCTGGGAGTTACACCTCGGAGTTGAGGATTCTCATCAGTGTTACCTGGGAGTTACACCTCAGAGTTGAGGATTCTCATCAGTGTTACCTGGGAGTTATACCTCAGAGTTGAGGATTCTCATCAGTGTTACCTGGGAGTTACACCTCAGAGTTGAGGATTCTCATCAGTGTTACCTGGGAGTTACACCTCAGAGTTGAGGATTCTCATCAGTGTTACCTGGGAGTTACACCTCAGAGTTGAGGATTCTCATCAGTGTTACCTGGGAGTTACACCTCAGAGTTGAGGAGTCTCATCAGTGTTACCTGGGAGTTACACCGCAGAGTTGAGGAGTCTCATCAGTGTTACCTGGGAGTTACACCTCAGAGTTGAGGATTCTCATCAGTGTTACCTGGGAGTTACACCTCAGAGTTGAGGATTCTCATCAGTGTTACCTGGGAGTTACACCTCAGAGTTGAGGATTCTCATCAGTGTTACCTGGGAGTTATACCCCAGAGTTGAGTCTCATCAGTGTTACCTGGGAATTACACCTCAGAGTTGAGGATTCTCATCAGTGTTACCTGGGAGTTACACCTCAGAGTTGAGTCTCATCAGTGTTACCTGGGAGTTACACCTCAGAGTTGAGGATTCTCATCAGTGTTACCTGGGAGTTACACCTCAGAGTTGAGGATTCTCATCAGTGTTACCTGGGAATTACACCTCAGAGTTGAGGATTCTCATCAGTGTTACCTGGGAGTTACACCTCAGAGTTGAGGATTCTCATCAGAGTTACCTGGGAGTTACACCTCAGAGTTGAGGATTCTCATCAGTGTTACCTGGGAGTTACACCTCAGAGTTGAGGATTCTCATCAGAGTTACCTGGGAGTTACACCTCAGAGTTGAGGATTCTCATCAGTGTTACCTGGGAGTTACACCTCAGAGTTGAGGATTCTCATCAGTGTTACCTGGGAGTTACACCTCAGAGTTGAGGAGTCTCATCAGTGTTACCTGGGAATTACACCTCAGAGTTGAGGATTCTGATCAGTGTTACCTGGGAGTTACACCTCAGAGTTGAGGATTCTCATCAGTGTTACCTGGGAATTACACCTCAGAGTTGAGGATTCTCATCAGTGTTACCTGGGAATTACACCTCAGAGTTGAGGATTCTCATCAGAGTTACCTGGGAGTTACACCTCAGAGTTGAGGATTCTCATCAGTGTTACCTGGGAGTTACACCTCAGAGTTGAGGATTCTCATCAGTGTTACCTGGGAGTTATACCCCAGAGTTGAGTCTCATCAGAGTTACCTGGGAGTTACACCTCAGAGTTGAGGATTCTGATCAGTGTTACCTGGGAGTTACACCTCAGAGTTGAGGATTCTCATCAGTGTTACCTGGGAATTACACCTCAGAGTTGAGGATTCTCATCAGAGTTACCTGGGAGTTACACCTCAGAGTTGAGGATTCTCATCAGTGTTACCTGGGAGTTACACCTCAGAGTTGAGGATTCTCATCAGTGTTACCTGGGAGTTATACCTCAGAGTTGAGGATTCTCATCAGTGTTACCTGGGAGTTACACCTCAGATTTGAGGATTCTCATCAGAGTTACCTGGGAGTTACACCTCAGAGTTGAGGATTCTCATCAGTGTTACCTGGGAGTTACACCTCAGAGTTGAGGATTCTCATCAGTGTTACCTGGGAGTTACACCTCAGAGTTGAGGATTCTCATCAGTGTTACCTGGGAATTACACCTCAGATTTGAGGATTCTCATCAGTGTTACCTGGGAGTTACACCTCAGAGTTGAGGATTCTCATCAGTGTTACCTGGGAGTTACACCTCAGAGTTGAGGATTCTCATCAGTGTTACCTGGGAGTTACACCTCAGAGTTGAGGATTCTCATCAGTGTTACCTGGGAATTACACCTCAGAGTTGAGGATTCTCATCAGTGTTACCTGGGAGTTACACCTCAGAGTTGAGGATTCTCATCAGAGTTACCTGGGAGTTACACCTCAGAGTTGAGGATTCTCATCAGAGTTACCTGGGAGTTACACATCAGAGTTGAGGATTCTCATCAGAGTTACCTGGGAGTTACACCTCAGAGTTGAGGATTCTCATCAGTGTTACCTGGGAGTTACACCTCAGAGTTGAGGATTCTGATCAGTGTTACCTGGGAGTTACACCTCAGAGTTGAGGATTCTCATCACTGTTACCTGGGAATTACACCTCAGAGTTGAGGATTCTCATCAGTGTTACCTGGGAGTTACACCTCAGAGTTGAGGAGTCTCATCAGTGTTATCTGGGAGTTACACCTCAGAGTTGAGGAGTCTCATCAGTGTTACCTGGGAGTTACACCTCAGAGTTGAGGATTCTCATCAGTGTTACCTGGGAGTTACACCTCAGAGTTGAGGATTCTCATCAGTGTTACCTGGGAATTACACCTCAGAGTTGAGGATTCTCATCAGTGTTACCTGGGAGTTACACCTCAGAGTTGAGGATTCTCATCAGAGTTACCTGGGAGTTACACCTCAGAGTTGAGGATTCTGATCAGTGTTACCTGGGAGTTACACCTCAGAGTTGAGGATTCTGATCAGTGTTCCCTGAGAGTTACACCTCAGAGTTGAGGATTCTCATCAGTGTTACCTGGGAGTTACACCTCAGAGTTGAGGAGTCTCATCAGTGTTACCTGGGAGTTACACCTCAGAGTTGAGGAGTCTCATCAGTGTTACCTGGGAGTTACACCTCAGAGTTGAGGATTCTCATCAGTGTTACCTGGGAGTTACACCTCAGAGTTGAGGATTCTCATCAGTGTTACCTGGGAATTACACCTCAGATTTGAGGATTCTCATCAGTGTTACCTGGGAGTTATACCTCAGAGTTGAGGATTCTCATCAGAGTTACCTGGGAGTTACACCTCAGAGTTGAGGATTCTCATCAGTGTTACCTGGGAATTACACCTCAGATTTGAGGATTCTCATCAGTGTTACCTGGGAGTTACACCTCAGATTTGAGGATTCTCATCAGAGTTACCTGGGAGTTACACCTCAGAGTTGAGGATTCTCATCAGTGTTACCTGGGAGTTACACCTCAGAGTTGAGGATTCTCATCAGTGTTACCTGGGAGTTACACCTCAGAGTTGAGGATTCTCATCAGTGTTACCTGGGAATTACACCTCAGATTTGAGGATTCTCATCAGTGTTACCTGGGAGTTATACCTCAGAGTTGAGGATTCTCATCAGTGTTACCTGGGAGTTACACCTCAGATTTGAGGATTCTCATCAGAGTTACCTGGGAGTTACACCTCAGAGTTGAGGATTCTCATCAGTGTTACCTGGGAATTACACCTCAGAGTTGAGGATTCTCATCAGAGTTACCTGGGAGTTACACCTCAGAGTTGAGGATTCTCATCAGTGTTACCTGGGAGTTACACCTCAGAGTTGAGGATTCTCATCAGTGTTACCTGGGAATTACACCTCAGATTTGAGGATTCTCATCAGTGTTACCTGGGAGTTACACCTCAGATTTGAGGATTCTCATCAGAGTTACCTGGGAGTTACACCTCAGAGTTGAGGATTCTCATCAGTGTTACCTGGGAGTTACACCTCAGAGTTGAGGATTCTCATCAGTGTTACCTGGGAGTTACACCTCAGAGTTGAGGATTCTCATCAGTGTTACCTGGGAATTACACCTCAGATTTGAGGATTCTCATCAGTGTTACCTGGGAGTTATACCTCAGAGTTGAGGATTCTCATCAGTGTTACCTGGGAGTTACACCTCAGATTTGAGGATTCTCATCAGAGTTACCTGGGAGTTACACCTCAGAGTTGAGGAGTCTCATCAGTGTTACCTGGGAGTTACACCTCAGAGTTGAGGATTCTCATCAGTGTTACCTGGGAGTTACACCTCAGAGTTGAGGAGTCTCATCAGTGTTACCTGGGAGTTACACCTCAGAGTTGAGGATTCTGATCAGTGTTACCTGGGAGTTACACCTCGGAGTTGAGGATTCTCATCAGTGTTACCTGGGAGTTACACCTCAGAGTTGAGGATTCTCATCAGTGTTACCTGGGAGTTATACCTCAGAGTTGAGGATTCTCATCAGTGTTACCTGGGAGTTACACCTCAGAGTTGAGGATTCTCATCAGTGTTACCTGGGAGTTACACCTCAGAGTTGAGGAGTCTCATCAGTGTTACCTGGGAATTACACCTCAGAGTTGAGGATTCTCATCAGTGTTACCTGGGAGTTACACCTCAGAGTTGAGGATTCTCATCAGTGTTACCTGGGAGTTACACCTCAGAGTTGAGGAGTCTCATCAGTGTTACCTGGGAGTTACACCTCAGAGTTGAGGATTCTCATCAGTGTTCCCTGGGAGTTACACCTCAGAGTTGAGGAGTCTCATCAGTGTTACCTGGGAGTTACACCTCAGAGTTGAGGATTCTGATCAGTGTTACCTGGGAGTTACACCTCAGAGTTGAGGAGTCTCATCAGTGTTACCTGGGAGTTACACCTCAGAGTTGAGGAGTCTCATCAGTGTTACCTGGGAGTTACACCGCAGAGTTGAGGAGTCTCATCAGTGTTACCTGGGAGTTACACCTCAGAGTTGAGGATTCTCATCAGTGTTACCTGGGAGTTACACCTCAGAGTTGAGGATTCTCATCAGTGTTACCTGGGAGTTACACCTCAGAGTTGAGGATTCTCATCAGTGTTACCTGGGAGTTATACCCCAGAGTTGAGTCTCATCAGTGTTACCTGGGAATTACACCTCAGAGTTGAGGATTCTCATCAGTGTTACCTGGGAGTTACACCTCAGAGTTGAGTCTCATCAGTGTTACCTGGGAGTTACACCTCAGAGTTGAGGATTCTCATCAGTGTTACCTGGGAGTTACACCTCAGAGTTGAGGATTCTCATCAGTGTTACCTGGGAATTACACCTCAGAGTTGAGGATTCTCATCAGTGTTACCTGGGAGTTACACCTCAGAGTTGAGGATTCTCATCAGAGTTACCTGGGAGTTACACCTCAGAGTTGAGGATTCTCATCAGTGTTACCTGGGAGTTACACCTCAGAGTTGAGGATTCTCATCAGAGTTACCTGGGAGTTACACCTCAGAGTTGAGGATTCTCATCAGTGTTACCTGGGAGTTACACCTCAGAGTTGAGGATTCTCATCAGTGTTACCTGGGAGTTACACCTCAGAGTTGAGGAGTCTCATCAGTGTTACCTGGGAATTACACCTCAGAGTTGAGGATTCTGATCAGTGTTACCTGGGAGTTACACCTCAGAGTTGAGGATTCTCATCAGTGTTACCTGGGAATTACACCTCAGAGTTGAGGATTCTCATCAGTGTTACCTGGGAATTACACCTCAGAGTTGAGGATTCTCATCAGAGTTACCTGGGAGTTACACCTCAGAGTTGAGGATTCTCATCAGTGTTACCTGGGAGTTACACCTCAGAGTTGAGGATTCTCATCAGTGTTACCTGGGAGTTATACCCCAGAGTTGAGTCTCATCAGAGTTACCTGGGAGTTACACCTCAGAGTTGAGGATTCTGATCAGTGTTACCTGGGAGTTACACCTCAGAGTTGAGGATTCTCATCAGTGTTACCTGGGAATTACACCTCAGAGTTGAGGATTCTCATCAGAGTTACCTGGGAGTTACACCACAGAGTTGAGGATTCTCATCAGTGTTACCTGGGAGTTACACCTCAGAGTTGAGGATTCTCATCAGTGTTACCTGGGAGTTATACCTCAGAGTTGAGGATTCTCATCAGTGTTACCTGGGAGTTACACCTCAGATTTGAGGATTCTCATCAGAGTTACCTGGGAGTTACACCTCAGAGTTGAGGATTCTCATCAGTGTTACCTGGGAGTTACACCTCAGAGTTGAGGATTCTCATCAGTGTTACCTGGGAGTTACACCTCAGAGTTGAGGATTCTCATCAGTGTTACCTGGGAATTACACCTCAGATTTGAGGATTCTCATCAGTGTTACCTGGGAGTTATACCTCAGAGTTGAGGATTCTCATCAGTGTTACCTGGGAGTTACACCTCAGATTTGAGGATTCTCATCAGAGTTACCTGGGAGTTACACCTCAGAGTTGAGGATTCTCATCAGTGTTACCTGGGAGTTACACCTCAGAGTTGAGGATTCTCATCAGTGTTACCTGGGAGTTACACCTCAGAGTTGAGGATTCTCATCAGTGTTACCTGGGAATTACACCTCAGAGTTGAGGATTCTCATCAGTGTTACCTGGGAGTTACACCTCAGAGTTGAGGATTCTCATCAGAGTTACCTGGGAGTTACACCTCAGAGTTGAGGATTCTCATCAGAGTTACCTGGGAGTTACACATCAGAGTTGAGGATTCTCATCAGAGTTACCTGGGAGTTACACCTCAGAGTTGAGGATTCTCATCAGTGTTACCTGGGAGTTACACCTCAGAGTTGAGGATTCTGATCAGTGTTACCTGGGAGTTACACCTCAGAGTTGAGGATTCTCATCACTGTTACCTGGGAATTACACCTCAGAGTTGAGGATTCTCATCAGTGTTACCTGGGAGTTACACCTCAGAGTTGAGGAGTCTCATCAGTGTTATCTGGGAGTTACACCTCAGAGTTGAGGAGTCTCATCAGTGTTACCTGGGAGTTACACCTCAGAGTTGAGGATTCTCATCAGTGTTACCTGGGAGTTACACCTCAGAGTTGAGGATTCTCATCAGTGTTACCTGGGAATTACACCTCAGAGTTGAGGATTCTCATCAGTGTTACCTGGGAGTTACACCTCAGAGTTGAGGATTCTCATCAGAGTTACCTGGGAGTTACACCTCAGAGTTGAGGATTCTGATCAGTGTTACCTGGGAGTTACACCTCAGAGTTGAGGATTCTGATCAGTGTTCCCTGAGAGTTACACCTCAGAGTTGAGGATTCTCATCAGTGTTACCTGGGAGTTACACCTCAGAGTTGAGGAGTCTCATCAGTGTTACCTGGGAGTTACACCTCAGAGTTGAGGAGTCTCATCAGTGTTACCTGGGAGTTACACCTCAGAGTTGAGGATTCTCATCAGTGTTACCTGGGAGTTACACCTCAGAGTTGAGGATTCTCATCAGTGTTACCTGGGAATTACACCTCAGATTTGAGGATTCTCATCAGTGTTACCTGGGAGTTATACCTCAGAGTTGAGGATTCTCATCAGAGTTACCTGGGAGTTACACCTCAGAGTTGAGGATTCTCATCAGTGTTACCTGGGAATTACACCTCAGATTTGAGGATTCTCATCAGTGTTACCTGGGAGTTACACCTCAGATTTGAGGATTCTCATCAGAGTTACCTGGGAGTTACACCTCAGAGTTGAGGATTCTCATCAGTGTTACCTGGGAGTTACACCTCAGAGTTGAGGATTCTCATCAGTGTTACCTGGGAGTTACACCTCAGAGTTGAGGATTCTCATCAGTGTTACCTGGGAATTACACCTCAGATTTGAGGATTCTCATCAGTGTTACCTGGGAGTTATACCTCAGAGTTGAGGATTCTCATCAGTGTTACCTGGGAGTTACACCTCAGATTTGAGGATTCTCATCAGAGTTACCTGGGAGTTACACCTCAGAGTTGAGGATTCTCATCAGTGTTACCTGGGAATTACACCTCAGAGTTGAGGATTCTCATCAGAGTTACCTGGGAGTTACACCTCAGAGTTGAGGATTCTCATCAGTGTTACCTGGGAGTTACACCTCAGAGTTGAGGATTCTCATCAGTGTTACCTGGGAATTACACCTCAGATTTGAGGATTCTCATCAGTGTTACCTGGGAGTTACACCTCAGATTTGAGGATTCTCATCAGAGTTACCTGGGAGTTACACCTCAGAGTTGAGGATTCTCATCAGTGTTACCTGGGAGTTACACCTCAGAGTTGAGGATTCTCATCAGTGTTACCTGGGAGTTACACCTCAGAGTTGAGGATTCTCATCAGTGTTACCTGGGAATTACACCTCAGATTTGAGGATTCTCATCAGTGTTACCTGGGAGTTATACCTCAGAGTTGAGGATTCTCATCAGTGTTACCTGGGAGTTACACCTCAGATTTGAGGATTCTCATCAGAGTTACCTGGGAGTTACACCTCAGAGTTGAGGAGTCTCATCAGTGTTACCTGGGAGTTACACCTCAGAGTTGAGGATTCTCATCAGTGTTACCTGGGAGTTACACCTCAGAGTTGAGGAGTCTCATCAGTGTTACCTGGGAGTTACACCTCAGAGTTGAGGATTCTGATCAGTGTTACCTGGGAGTTACACCTCGGAGTTGAGGATTCTCATCAGTGTTACCTGGGAGTTACACCTCAGAGTTGAGGATTCTCATCAGTGTTACCTGGGAGTTATACCTCAGAGTTGAGGATTCTCATCAGTGTTACCTGGGAGTTACACCTCAGAGTTGAGGATTCTCATCAGTGTTACCTGGGAGTTACACCTCAGAGTTGAGGAGTCTCATCAGTGTTACCTGGGAATTACACCTCAGAGTTGAGGATTCTCATCAGTGTTACCTGGGAGTTACACCTCAGAGTTGAGGATTCTCATCAGTGTTACCTGGGAGTTACACCTCAGAGTTGAGGAGTCTCATCAGTGTTACCTGGGAGTTACACCTCAGAGTTGAGGATTCTCATCAGTGTTCCCTGGGAGTTACACCTCAGAGTTGAGGAGTCTCATCAGTGTTACCTGGGAGTTACACCTCAGAGTTGAGGATTCTGATTAGTGTTACCTGGGAGTTACACCTCAGAGTTGAGGAGTCTCATCAGTGTTACCTGGGAGTTACACCTCAGAGTTGAGGAGTCTCATCAGTGTTACCTGGGAGTTACACCGCAGAGTTGAGGAGTCTCATCAGTGTTACCTGGGAGTTACACCTCAGAGTTGAGGATTCTCATCAGTGTTACCTGGGAGTTACACCTCAGAGTTGAGGATTCTCATCAGTGTTACCTGGGAGTTACACCTCAGAGTTGAGGATTCTCATCAGTGTTACCTGGGAGTTATACCCCAGAGTTGAGTCTCATCAGTGTTACCTGGGAATTACACCTCAGAGTTGAGGATTCTCATCAGTGTTACCTGGGAGTTACACCTCAGAGTTGAGTCTCATCAGTGTTACCTGGGAGTTACACCTCAGAGTTGAGGATTCTCATCAGTGTTACCTGGGAGTTACACCTCAGAGTTGAGGATTCTCATCAGTGTTACCTGGGAATTACACCTCAGAGTTGAGGATTCTCATCAGTGTTACCTGGGAGTTACACCTCAGAGTTGAGGATTCTCATCAGAGTTACCTGGGAGTTACACCTCAGAGTTGAGGATTCTCATCAGTGTTACCTGGGAGTTACACCTCAGAGTTGAGGATTCTCATCAGAGTTACCTGGGAGTTACACCTCAGAGTTGAGGATTCTCATCAGTGTTACCTGGGAGTTACACCTCAGAGTTGAGGATTCTCATCAGTGTTACCTGGGAGTTACACCTCAGAGTTGAGGAGTCTCATCAGTGTTACCTGGGAATTACACCTCAGAGTTGAGGATTCTGATCAGTGTTACCTGGGAGTTACACCTCAGAGTTGAGGATTCTCATCAGTGTTACCTGGGAATTACACCTCAGAGTTGAGGATTCTCATCAGTGTTACCTGGGAATTACACCTCAGAGTTGAGGATTCTCATCAGAGTTACCTGGGAGTTACACCTCAGAGTTGAGGATTCTCATCAGTGTTACCTGGGAGTTACACCTCAGAGTTGAGGATTCTCATCAGTGTTACCTGGGAGTTATACCCCAGAGTTGAGTCTCATCAGAGTTACCTGGGAGTTACACCTCAGAGTTGAGGATTCTGATCAGTGTTACCTGGGAGTTACACCTCAGAGTTGAGGATTCTCATCAGTGTTACCTGGGAATTACACCTCAGAGTTGAGGATTCTCATCAGAGTTACCTGGGAGTTACACCTCAGAGTTGAGGATTCTCATCAGTGTTACCTGGGAGTTACACCTCAGAGTTGAGGATTCTCATCAGTGTTACCTGGGAGTTATACCTCAGAGTTGAGGATTCTCATCAGTGTTACCTGGGAGTTACACCTCAGATTTGAGGATTCTCATCAGAGTTACCTGGGAGTTACACCTCAGAGTTGAGGATTCTCATCAGTGTTACCTGGGAGTTACACCTCAGAGTTGAGGATTCTCATCAGTGTTACCTGGGAGTTACACCTCAGAGTTGAGGATTCTCATCAGTGTTACCTGGGAATTACACCTCAGATTTGAGGATTCTCATCAGTGTTACCTGGGAGTTATACCTCAGAGTTGAGGATTCTCATCAGTGTTACCTGGGAGTTACACCTCAGATTTGAGGATTCTCATCAGAGTTACCTGGGAGTTACACCTCAGAGTTGAGGATTCTCATCAGTGTTACCTGGGAATTACACCTCAGAGTTGAGGATTCTCATCAGAGTTACCTGGGAGTTACACCTCAGAGTTGAGGATTCTCATCAGTGTTACCTGGGAGTTACACCTCAGAGATGAGGATTCTCATCAGAGTTACCTGGGAGTTACACCTCAGAGTTGAGGATTCTCATCAGTGTTACCTGGGAGTTACACCTCAGAGTTGAGGATTCTCATCAGTGTTACCTGGGAATTACACCTCAGAGTTGAGGAGTCTCATCAGTGTTACCTGGGAATTACACCTCAGAGTTGAGGATTCTGATCAGTGTTACCTGGGAGTTACACCTCAGAGTTGAGGATTCTCATCAGTGTTACCTGGGAGTTATACCTCAGAGTTGAGGATTCTCATCAGTGTTACCTGGGAGTTACACCTCAGATTTGAGGATTCTCATCAGAGTTACCTGGGAGTTACACCTCAGAGTTGAGGATTCTCATCAGTGTTACCTGGGAGTTACACCTCAGAGTTGAGGATTCTCATCAGTGTTACCTGGGAGTTACACCTCAGAGTTGAGGATTCTCATCAGTGTTACCTGGGAATTACACCTCAGATTTGAGGATTCTCATCAGTGTTACCTGGGAGTTATACCTCAGAGTTGAGGATTCTCATCAGTGTTACCTGGGAGTTACACCTCAGATTTGAGGATTCTCATCAGAGTTACCTGGGAGTTACACCTCAGAGTTGAGGATTCTCATCAGTGTTACATGGGAATTACACCTCAGAGTTGAGGATTCTCATCAGAGTTACCTGGGAGTTACACCTCAGAGTTGAGGATTCTCATCAGTGTTACCTGGGAGTTACACCTCAGAGATGAGGATTCTCATCAGAGTTACCTGGGAGTTACACCTCAGAGTTGAGGATTCTCATCAGTGTTACCTGGGAATTACACCTCAGAGTTGAGGATTCTCATCAGTGTTACCTGGGAATTACACCTCAGAGTTGAGGAGTCTCATCAGTGTTACCTGGGAATTACACCTCAGAGTTGAGGATTCTGATCAGTGTTACCTGGGAGTTACACCTCAGAGTTGAGGATTCTCATCAGTGTTACCTGGGAGTTACACCTCAGAGTTGAGGAGTCTCATCAGTGTTACCTGGGAGTTACACCTCAGAGTTGAGGATTCTCATCAGTGTTACCTGGGAGTTACACCTCAGAGTTGAGGAGTCTCATCAGTGTTACCTGGGAGTTACACCTCAGAGTTGAGGATTCTGATCAGTGTTACCTGGGAGTTACACCTCGGAGTTGAGGATTCTCATCAGTGTTACCTGGGAGTTATACCTCAGAGTTGAGGATTCTCATCAGTGTTACCTGGGAGTTACACCTCAGAGTTGAGGATTCTCATCAGTGTTACCTGGGAGTTACACCTCAGAGTTGAGGAGTCTCATCAGTGTTACCTGGGAATTACACCTCAGAGTTGAGGATTCTCATCAGTGTTACCTGGGAGTTACACCTCAGAGTTGAGGATTCTCATCAGTGTTACCTGGGAGTTACACCTCAGAGTTGAGGAGTCTCATCAGTGTTACCTGGGAGTTACACCTCAGAGTTGAGGATTCTCATCAGTGTTCCCTGGGAGTTACACCTCAGAGTTGAGGAGTCTCATCAGTGTTACCTGGGAGTTACACCTCAGAGTTGAGGATTCTGATCAGTGTTACCTGGGAGTTACACCTCAGAGTTGAGGAGTCTCATCAGTGTTACCTGGGAGTTACACCTCAGAGTTGAGGAGTCTCATCAGTGTTACCTGGGAGTTACACCGCAGAGTTGAGGAGTCTCATCAGTGTTACCTGGGAGTTACACCTCAGAGTTGAGGATTCTCATCAGTGTTACCTGGGAGTTACACCTCAGAGTTGAGGATTCTCATCAGTGTTACCTGGGAGTTACACCTCAGAGTTGAGGATTCTCATCAGTGTTACCTGGGAGTTATACCCCAGAGTTGAGTCTCATCAGTGTTACCTGGGAATTACACCTCAGAGTTGAGGATTCTCATCAGTGTTACCTGGGAGTTACACCTCAGAGTTGAGTCTCATCAGTGTTACCTGGGAGTTACACCTCAGAGTTGAGGATTCTCATCAGTGTTACCTGGGAGTTACACCTCAGAGTTGAGGATTCTGATCAGTGTTACCTGGGAGTTACACCTCAGAGTTGAGTCTCATCAGTGTTACCTGGGAGTTACACCTCAGAGTTGAGGATTCTCATCAGTGTTACCTGGGAGTTACACCTCAGAGTTGAGGATTCTCATCAGTGTTACCTGGGAGTTACACCTCAGAGTTGAGGATTCTCATCAGTGTTACCTGGGAGTTACACCTCAGAGTTGAGGATTCTCATCAGTGTTACCTGGGAGTTACACCTCGGAGTTGAGGATTCTCATCAGTGTTACCTGGGAATTACACCTCAGAGTTGAGGATTCTCATCAGTGTTACCTGGGAGTTACACCTCAGAGTTGAGGATTCTCATCAGTGTTACCTGGGAGTTACACCTCAGAGTTGAGGATTCTCATCAGTGTTACCTGGGAGTTACAGCTCAGAGTTGAGGATTCTCATCAGTGTTACCTGGGAGTTACACCTCAGAGTTCTCATCAGTGTTACCTGGGAGTTACACCTCAGAGTTGAGGATTCTCATCAGTGTTACCTGGGAGTTACTCCTCAGAGTTGAGGATTCTGATCAGTGTTACCTGGGAGTTACACCTCAGAGTTGAGGATTCTTATCAGTGTTACCTGGGAGTTACACCTCAGAGTTGAGGATTCTCATCAGTGTTACCTGGGAATTACACCTCAGAGTTGAGGATTCTCATCAGTGTTACCTGGGAGTTACACCTCAGAGTTGAGGAGTCTCATCAGTGTTATCTGGGAGTTACACCTCAGAGTTGAGGAGTCTCATCAGTGTTACCTGGGAGTTACACCTCAGAGTTGAGGATTCTCATCAGTGTTACCTGGGAGTTACACCTCAGAGTTGAGGATTCTCATCAGTGTTACCTGGGAATTACACCTCAGAGTTGAGGATTCTCATCAGTGTTACCTGGGAGTTACACCTCAGAGTTGAGGATTCTCATCAGAGTTACCTGGGAGTTACACCTCAGAGTTGAGGATTCTGATCAGTGTTACCTGGGAGTTACACCTCAGAGTTGAGGAGTCTCATCAGTGTTACCTGGGAATTACACCTCAGAGTTGAGGATTCTCATCAGTGTTACCTGGGAGTTACACCTCGGCGTTGAGGAGTCTCATCAATGTTAGCTAGAAGGTTACTTCTCAGAGTTAAAAATCATCTCATAATGCCAAAATCTTTATACATCCCGAATCAACCATCGACTAACGTTAAAACCAAACCCGCTGACAGTAGGTAAATTATTCAATTATAAAATTTTAAAAAGCTGCATTTTGATAAAAAGTAGCTGAAGTCATTCATTAGTATTTGTCTCAATGCATTAAAGAAGTTTTTGAATTTCAAAGATTATTTTTCTCTTAAAAAGGTTTTTTTTTGAATCGTTGATAATTTTCAATTGTGTTAGTTGAGGAGGTATCATGGTTAGCACCGAGGACTTTGAATCGTGTGATGGGAGTTCATATCGCCGGTAATCATCGCAAATAGGTATGTAAATTCAGTAGAGAATAGCCTAATAAGTCGCGTCGCATCCCCGTAGCATTTCCACCTGACGATTTATCTTGGCGTAACCGCAGATAATATTGTAATATAATATTTGAAAGTGTATTTCTTGCGATACTTTTCTATAGGCATGTCTGGTTGAGTAAAGCAGTCATCCCTGACTTAGATCGTTTTTCTCATATTAGCTCATGATGTTTTTCTCTTTACCCTTAACCCTTCATCATGTCAAAAAGAAGGAAATGGAATGATGACTATGTGTGCTTTGGTTTCACTTGCACAACAGGAAATGATGCTTGCAAAAACCCCAGTGCATTCTTTGTAGCGTTGTGTTTTCCAACTCAAATCTGAAGCCATCCAAGCTTCAAGAGCACTTCAAGAACAAGCATGGTGGAGCTGATGTTGAAGGACATGATGTTGGGTCATTGAAAATCAAAAGAGCTCGTTTTGATTCACAAGGAACTCTTCCAAAATTGTTAAAGAACCGCTACTTCTTGCTTCATACCAAGTGGTATATAAAGTGGCCAAATCCAAGAAGCCCCATACAATTGCGGAAGATCTCATCAAGCCACGTGCATTGGAAATGGCAACAATTATCCTGGGCAAAGAAGCAAGAAAAAAAATTTGAACAGGTGCCCCTATCAAATAATGTCATTCACAACCAAATCAGTGATTTGAGTGAAGATATTTTGGACCAAGTCATCTCAGATGTCAGAGCTAGTCCTCTTAAAATCTCTATTCAGCTGGATGAATCAACTGATGTCTCCAGTTGTAGTCAACTCATCACATTAGTGAGGTATGTCAATGATGGTGCTGTGGAGGAAGATTTCCTGTTTTGTAAAGATCTGAAAACAAATACAACTGCAAAGATGTGATGCAGCTGGTGAAAGACTTCTTTGCCAAACATCATTTAGATATCAAAGTCATTAGTTCTGTGTGCACTGACGGGCACCTGCAAAGTTTGGAAATAAATCTGGCTTTTCTGCATCGATGAAAAAGGAGATTCCAGACTTGCAAGTTACCCAATGTTTTCTTCATCGGCATGCTTTGGCATCAGAAACATTGCCTCCAAGTTTGAAGAAAGTAGTTGATACTTGTGTGAAGATCATCAACTGGATCGGGGGCGTGCTTTGAACCATTGCATCTTCAAATCATTTTGTGAGGATCTGGGAAGTGAGCATTCAGTTTTGCTTTTCCACACAGAAGTCCGTTGGTTGTCACGAGGACAAGTTTTAACCCTCTTCTTTGAACTGTGGGAAGAAATCAAAGTTTTTCTGGAGGAGTGTGAATGTGATCTGGTTGGAGCAATGGAATCACAGGAATTCGCCCAAATGCTGGCTTACTTAGCTGACATTTTCACTCGTATGAATGACCTGAGTGTTTCTCTTCAAGGAAAAGGGGTAAACATATTGAAAGCTTGTGAAAAGTTGAATGTCTTCAAAGAAAAGTTACATCTTTAGTGTCAAAGGATGGAAAGAGGAAGTCTCTCAAATTTTCCTTCACTAGAAGAGGTTGATGATGTTGGATCCATAACTCCTACTGTGCGTGAAGAAATTGTGGCTCATTTGGAAATGCTGTCAGAATCGTTTGATGGATATTTTGTTGCTGGAGACCTGAAGATTTCAGAAGAATGGATCATGAATCCATATTCCTACAATTTGGAGAAAATGTCAGATGATGAAGAGCTGAAGGAAGATCTTATTGATTTGCGGACAAATCAAGCTATTGAAATGCAATTTAAAAGCAAGACTTTGGAGGAGTTTTGGTGTGCAGCACTGGATATGTTCCCAAGACTTGGTGGAAAAGCACTCCGTGTCCTCATTTCATTTGCAACAACATACTTGTGTGAATCTGGATTCAGTTCTCTTTTGTCAATCAAGACAAAATCTAGGAATCGCCTGAATCCACAGGCAGACCTGCGGATCGCAGTCAGCAAGAAAGTTCCACGTTTTGACAAAATCATGAATGAGAAGCAGGAGCAAAGAAGTCATTGAATTTTATGTTCACATTTGGGATTGATTTTACTGTTTACAATTTTGTCTGAATAAGTTAGAATCTAATTACTCAATTTATATTTGCATTTTATGCACTGAGTTAAAAGCTTATTTTTTTTAAGTTCAATTCGTTCACCCATAGTATTGTATGTGGTTCAAAAATTAGAAATTAGACTTCTTCATCTTCAAATGTGATACCACTTTTGTAGGGGGTGCGAACATTAATCAAATATTTCCTAGGGGTGTGGGGCATAGAAAAGGTTGGGAACCACTGCTGTAGACGCTGCCTGACCTGCTGAGTTCCTCTAACATTTTGTGTGTGTTGCTCTGGATTTCCAGCATCTACAGAATCTCTTGCCTTTATTCCCATGAAGCGTTTCCGCACCCTACTCACAGCTCACTCTGCCACCTAGCGGCGATTCAATGGCTAATTTAGATCCATTCAAATCATTCATATAATATGCTCCCTGTGTTATGGGTGACGTGACTTACAGAAATCCAGCTTTACATGATTTCTCCCATACATTTTTAAAGATTTTTTTCTAGGTAGCAATAACAATGATAAAATATTTATTCATGATAGGATACAGGATACAGTGGCGTTTAATTATGAGCAATTTTAGGGTGAATTTTCAGTTATGCAGAACAACATAACTCTAGAAAATTAGCATTTCTGACTTGCAAAGGAATCAATTATGGATAGTTCTCATGTGTGGAAGCCCTCTGTAACCCAGTGACTGCCTCTACCTTGTGAACAGTTGTTGCTCCTGCACCAATCCCTGAAAATGAAAGTATGCAAGTTCAACAATTATTTAAGGCAAATGACATTTTGGCCTCCATTGCTAGGCTGATGGAAATTGAAACAGGGAAGCATGGTTACTTTGTAAAGGGTAAGACCACACTAAGTGGACTGTGTACAGATTTGTATCCTTTTTTTTTGCAGACAGAAACACAACGCAGAAGGAACTTGGAGGCTAATCCCTGGAATGCATGGGTTGTCCTGTTATGGAAAACAGAAAATGTCTGGCCTGCATTCCTCGGAGTTTAAAGGGATGAGGGGGTAACCTTATTGAAATGTACGAGTTCCTAAGGGTGGAGGTTCAGATTTTTCCACCTGGGAGAATGTTGAATAAGGGGACATAATACAAGATAAGGGATGAACATTTTAAATGGAATGCGTAGGAATTTCTTCACACTGAGGATGATTGATTTCTGGAATTCTCTATCCCAGAGGGTTCTGAGGACAATTCTTTAGAAGAATCAATAAGAAGGTAGATGTCTTTTTCTCAAATATTGGGGAACTACAAGCTAGGTGGAACCAGCACAGAGAGTTCTGAGGCCTAGACGGATTAACCATGAGCACACTGCTTGATGGACCGGGGAGAACATTTTTGTCTTCTTGTATGGCCTCCACCACTCACAAACTTGCAAGACACAAACAACTGGTTCATTCCTACTTCTATAGCCCCTCATCAAACCCTGTCTGAAAGTCCATATATACCACACCCATTTGAGATTACAAGCCCAAAGATGCTAATAGATTTCCCTTTCAAAATGTATGGTGCCAAGTTCTATTATTTTCTGACTAGTCTATTTCCATGATCTGAATAATAGATTCTAACGTTTTATCTAGCACTGTTCTCATCCTCTTTCTCAAGAGGTGGGGTTACATTTGCTACTTCCAACTTGTGGGAACCATCCGAGGATCTAGGGTTATAGTTACACAACAGAGAAACAGACCCCTTTGGCTAAACTTTAGTTACCTATACTAATTTCATTTATTTGTATTTGGTCCACGGCTTTCTATATCTTGGAGATTCAAGCACTTGTCTAGATGTCTAAATGTTTGGAGAGTATCTGCCTCTCTCACTTCCTCAGGCAGCACATTCCAGAGTCCAGCCACTGTGAAAGAATTCTCCCTCAAATCCCCTCTAAAGCCCTACCTCTCTCTTTAAGCCCATGCCCCCTTATTTTAGATAAAGGGTAAAGTTTCTAACCATGTACTTCATCTAACTCTCATAATTCTGTATTTCAGACTGAAGACTGCTCAGCTTCCTCAGCTCCAGGCAAAACCAGCCCAGCCTCTCCGCTCTCTCCTAATGCTTCAACCTGGGCAGTGCCCTGGTGAATCTCTTCTGTGCCGTCTCCGGAAAATCACATCCTTCCCTACAGTGAGTTACCGTACTCCAGGTGAGGAGTAATCAATGTTTTACAAATTTGTAACATGACATCCAGGCTCTTATATTCTACGTCATGGTTGATGAAGGCAACGTCACAACCACGGATTCGGCAGCGCAGTAGATACGGCAATTGCACTTGTGAATATGCATGTGTCAGCTAATTGTTATTTAATTGTGGTAGTATTTAACTCCATACTTGTCGAGACTTGGACAGAGCACAGTAACCCTTCACTGCCTGTTTGCTTCCGCCTTCCCTGGGAAACTGGATTGTCGAGTCAACTGACTAGCGGTATTCATTTAATGTTTAGATGTTCTTTTCAGCCGCACTGTTGGCTTTGTTTCCCGTCTGAGAGTTTTAGTTAACTGCCCAGTTGGGCCTAGCATCTATTGTTTATTTTTCCCCTTTAACACTGTTCGCATTAAAGCCTGTGAACTATCGACCTGCTTCAGTGTCTCTCACTCCGCACCTGGGCCATATCTGAACCTGGTAACAGCAGATCGAGGCTAATTGGTCGTTGTAAATGGTCCCATGATTAGGCTAGGATTAAATTGGGCATTGCTGGACAGCACGGCTTGAAGGGCAGGAAGGGCCTATTCCACAATGTATCACTATAAATAAATTTGGAAAAGACAACCCATGCACCAACTCTAATCATAGCATTATCCTTTACCTCTACATCTCCAAGCTCTGCAACCTCTCATCATTTAGATAATATATTTCTTTTATTTCTCCTGCCTGTATGTCATTATAAGATTTAAAACACACTTGGTTGATGATTTATACATTAGCAGACATTTTTATAATAGTCATTAACAGTTTGATCAATCAAAACATTCTGCTGAGAGTAACGAACAAGTGCGTGGACCTTCTATTCCAGCTATAATTCCCTCAAAATCTGCCAGCAGTGCATTTAGTGCAGGATGGTTTTGCATTTGGAACAGATGCTTCTCCCCTGGATCAAAGGCAATTAGCCGCAGCTCTTTCCGTGCATTTTCAATCGTGAATCTTTCACCAGCACTAGTGGAAACAACATAACAAGCTATTTTGCAATACTGTAAATCTATTGCTCACATCCATCGTTCAGCAAATATGTAAAACACCACGGGGTAATAGAGTTCAGACTAGATTGGTGAGGTTCTGTGCAATACCATGAGACTTGGCTGCATAAAGTCTTCCAATTGATAAACGAGCTAATATAATCTTTGTAAACCTCGGTAATTACACTAATCACTTCCCTCTAACAAAGCATAATAAAACAATTGTTCACGTCTGTAAATCTCCCCAAGACCCCGAAGCAACAGCACAATACTTATTAATTTTCAAGTGCACAAACAGTTATTTTAAACTAATCATGATCCTTGAATGTTGATGAACAAATTAAAGATCATATAAGATAAATAAGCGAGCAGAACAATGCTGGCTTAACATGGAGGCTGCTTTTCGGCTGGAAAATTCACTAGGTCAGAGTCCCTAGGATGGGGGCCTAATTAAAATTTTTGTCTACGTCTTTAGGTCACAGTGAGTAAGAATATGAGACAGCAGATTGCAGCTGGGAAGTGAGGCGGAAAGGGAGGGATTGAACAGTTGGAGAGATTATGAGAGCAAAATCATTTGATGAGCTATCGGCTGAGTCTGGGCGAAGATCGGAATGGTGTGAGCAGCGAAGAGCAGCGAGGATCAGAAGAATTGAAATGTTAAGAAGAGAGATCTGAGGAAGGAGTAGGGAACAGAAAGAACAGGAATAAGTATAGAAAATGTAAGATAAATAACAGAAGAAATAAACAGAATATTTTTCAATGGCTGTTTTAAAATGCATATGTTTAATGTTTTTAAAGCACATTCTACCAGGCTGAAGGACAGATTCTACTCCACTGTTATAAGACTGTTGAATAGTCCTCTAGTGCATTAAGGAGGAGTTTAGACTTCACTATATTCCTCATGGCCTTGTACTTTATCGTCTGTCTGCACTGTAATGCTAACATTTTATCCTGTTATTGTTTTCTCTCATACTGCCTCAACGCACCTTTGTAATGAAATCATCTGCATAACAAAGCTTATGGCTGTACCTCAGCTCATGTGACAATAGTAAACCTATTTACCAATTGAACTGGTGACAATCTAATAAAGCACAGAGAGAGAGAGAGCTTGGGGGTGGTTCATGAGTAAGCACAGAGGCAGAGCGAGCAGCTGGGACGGTCGGTGAATGCTATGTTGTATTTTGTTGCAAGGTGGAGTTAGAGGATCAAATTAAGCAAATTGAACTGAGATGGTAAGGGGTTCGATGAGACCTCATCTGGATTATTGCACGCAGTCCTGGTTAACCTTACGCCCTGGAATCAATGCAATGTGGATTCCCCGAATTTGTTCCCAAAATAAGTGCTTCATCCAATAAAGACTGCTAAGATTGATCAATACTGCATCTTTGCTAAATAGATTGCTTTGCATAGATTCGCTCATCCTGGAACATATCTCCAGTGATAGACTGTTTGCCATTTCTGTGGGAGCCCTGTAGATGTTGTTTATAAAGACGCAGCCCTCAGAGACGTAACTCACTGACTGCTCACAACACAGAATAATTGCTGATAATGAAAAAATAACTACAAATGCGGTAAATCTAAAATAAAAGTTACAAGTGCTAGAAATATTTGGCAGTTTCAGGCTACATCTGTGAAAGAGAGAATTAATGCTTCAGATTGAAAGCCCTTCATCAGAATGATTGGTTATTAGATAATTCGGAAGATATGTAACTCAGGTGGCTGATGGTCGGGTTGAGTTGTTCTCCGATCTGGGTAATTTGCAAATAATTCGTTACCATGTGAGGAGGCATTGCCAGCGCACTGTTGGTTGTGATGTGTCCTCCGAATGCTTGGTCTTTATATACTTTTCAATCAGCTGATTGGACATCATTTCAGAAACTCAATTGTGTTGCGGGGAGGAATTGTTGTCCACTTTAAAAAAAAACTGTTGTAAGATGAATATCTTAAGATACCATTATTTCGAAAGATAAAGACAGATGCTTATTCTAGATTTTCCAAGTATCAAATTACAATGAGGCACTCACACAGCAAACACAGGGGCATCCAGTACAGGAGTTAAGCCCTCATGGTACAAGCTACTGGTGAGTCTGCACTTGGAGTGTAGTGTCCAAGCTCTGGTCATCATACTATGGAAAGGATGTGATTAAGCTAGAGTGGAGTACTTATGAAAGAAACTAGGAGGGTAAAGAGGGGCCACAGATCGGCAGATAGGATAAAGGAAAATACTGAGGCACTTCACAAGTATGGTGAGAGGAAGGGGGTAACATGGGAAAGAGCAATGGCTCTTAGTGATCTGGATATGAATGTGGGAACTATGATTAGTAAGTATGCATATGGTCCGAAACTTGGTGCTGTTGCTGATAGTGAAGAAGATAGTCTTATCTGTGCTTTTACAATAAGTGGCATAATTTTGCAGATTTTTCTGTGTGACAGAAATCCACATGTTGAAAGGATCTCCCTAGTTATTTATCGATGAGTCCAAAACTAATATTAGCAGCAGAGGGGACTGCTGGTTGTGGGCAGTGGTAAGTGTGCAACACACTAGGCCGCGGTGACTTTGCTCCTAGTTGAGGGGTGGACGTCTCAAAGGACCGGATGGACAACGGTATAACTAGATGACCTCTGAACACTCCACCTTTGTATCCACTGCTCAACCTGGAGCAACACCAGCTGACAGCGCTCACTGCGTGTTGTCTAGCCTCCTCTGACCTCACCCTTCTCCTCTGGGACACCCCCACCTCAGGGACTGCAGTTCACCACCACCTTCTCACAGGAAATAGCGATGGACAATTAAACGCTGGTTCAGCTGACATCTGTTGAATGAATGAACAACAACTGCAAGAGAATTGCTCGTAACGAAGCGATGTCCAAGTGAAAGGTGAACGTCCCTACTCCTGCATTTGAGAAATAATCTCCTTTATCATTTTGGCTCTGCAAAGGGACAGGGATCCGTTTGCACGTTATTCAAATGTGAGGAATTGGGAAATGTTGACATAGAAAGGGATTTAGGTATCCATTTACACTAACCACTGACAGCCAACGTACAAATGCAGCAAATGGTTAAGGAGGCAAGTGGAGCTCTTTGCAGAACGTTGTGTAACCCTCAGGTTTTTTTGGCTGCGTTAAGTCTGGGGAAGACAATCTCTGACCCCGCCAAACGGGTAAGGTTGTGATGCGAGTCCACCCTGAAACCCCTGTTTGTGTGGATGCTGTGTGGTTTGCTACCCGGTTACAAATAGGATCCTGAAATAACAGACAGTACACCGCATAATGATTTAGCTTCATAATTCTTAATTCGACTACAGGGTTAGTGAAGAAAAAGCAAAAAAAGAAAAGGGCCCATTTTATGAAACAGTCGAATGTGCACAAGTTGGAGCTCATGGTTTTCCCTTTGCCGATCCTCCTTCGATCTCCCTGGCCTTTGCCGGATCTTGGCTCCGCTCCGGTGCCTTCTCTCTTCATCTGCCGGCAAACTAAAGACCCAGATCACCCTGGTTTTAGGCACACAGCACAAAAACACCCTCCTGTCATTGGGCATTCCAAAGCACCCATTATCTCTGACCATAACCCAAACACTGCTTCTACAGAAAGACCATTATGTCAGCAGTTCCCAAGGTGTTACTGTTGTCAGCACAATAGCAGGGATGTATTATTGCAATTATACAGGGCTTTAGTGAGAAAACACTGTTGTATTGTGCTCAGCTTTGCTCTCATGACTGTACCTAAGAAAAGATACAAATGCAAAAGCCCCAACAGGTACAGCAGCAGTGGCTGCAGTGTCATCATGAAGTGCTTTGAGAAGCTAGTCATGGCATACATTAGCTCAGCCCCACAGATAAGCTTGACCCACTACAGTTCACCTACTGCAAAAACGGGTCTCCGATAGACACCACCTCCCTGGCCCTACACTCATCTCTGGAGCATCTGGACAGTAAAGGTGGCTGCTTTAGACTAGAGGCTGTTGTGCATGAAAAGCCCAGGAGATCAGTAGCTTCTGAGCTACTCAAGCCACCCTGTCTGGCACCAAAAATCCTTCCACACTCCAAGTCACTTTGATCACATTTCTTCCCCATTCTGATGTTTGCACTGAACCTCTTGACCACGTCTGCCTGCTTTTATGATTGAGTTGCAGCCACGTGTTTGACTGATTCGATATTTGCATTAACGAGCAGGTGTGCAGGTGTATCTAAGAAAGTGGTCACTGGGTGTATAGACAGTTTCACAGTGATCTGTGTTTGACTGCAGAAGCCTATGTGGTGCTCAGTTTGGATGAAAATATTCTACAGCAAACTGACCCATTCACCTATAGTTCAATTTCAAGACCCTGAGATTTATAATTTAACCGTAGTTTCTTCATTAGATTTGGATCTTTAACTCCCATAAGTATTTGTAATTTTATATATATGAAATGCAACTCCATTCACATTTCTTTCAGAATGTCCCAAAGTACTTCTCAGACAATGATGTACTGTGTACCTTGAGGTCAGAAGGATACACAGCAGACAGTTTCCTCTGAGTTATTCTTCATAAACAAAGATATGATAAACAACTTCACGAAATATTTAATGTCTAAATATTGACGAGAGCTGTAGGAGAGAACCCCATTGCTCTGCTTTGCAATAATCCCGTGGGATATTTCACATCCATTTGCCAGAGCTCAGTTTAACTTTTCATCGGAAAGATCTGACTGAGCACTGAGCTCCGACAGCTGTTCTTCAGAGAGCAAGCTGGGATTTTGTGCTCATGACTGTAGAGCAAGATCCACCCACAATCTTTCCATTTGGGGACTGAAGTGCTCCAAGTTTAGCATAATTAATGTGACACATTCAACGTAGAGGGGACTCTGCCAGCTCAGGTGGGATTTAAGTGGGTATGTCCCCCTTCTATTTTAATGTCACTGCCCCTCGTTACACTTGTAGTTTGATGAGTTATTTAAAGTGTCATCATCACACCCCCAGGTTTCTGTTGTATATTTGCTCTGTACTACGAGATTACATCATGTAAGGTACTCCCTAGAGATCCTTATTCTGTTGGAAAAACCTAGTATAATCTGGTTAATCCCCTTTAGGTAGACATCATTCTGTACCCAAACCATAAAACACAATGGCTTGTTCAAGTTACCTGCTGCTTCTGCTGTCATCAAAGTTGAACCCAAGCTTGTAACCAAGGGTTCCTTCACTTTACCATCACGGTCTGTTCAAAGTTCAAAAGTTCAATGTACACTTATTATCAAAGTATGTATACTTTATACAGCCTTGGGATTTGTCTCCTTACGGGCAGCCACGAAGCAAAGAAACCCAAAGAACCCATTAAAAAAGACTGACAAACACCCAATGTGCAGAGAGAGAGAAAAAAAAATGGTGCAAGCAATAAAAGTAAGCGAATAGCATTCAGAACAAAAGTGAGTCCAAAGACACAAAACCCAGAGCAGTCGGAGCAGGCCGCAGCCTCAAGCTCAGTTCAGTGCAGGGCCAAGTAAACATAACGCAGCAGCGAGCAGAAGCAGCCACTTGTCCCGACACCTGGCCTTTTTAATCCATCTGGCCAGGCGTTTAAATCATCCAAACATTGGCTCTTTCCACGCGCAAAGACCTGGGCCCTGTAGCATCGATATGCTGTGGGCCTGGACTCCACTGCCACCTTTCGGCCCATAACTGACCTTTCCAAATCGGCCAGGTGCTTGGATCGATCAAACCTCACTCTCAGTTCAGGTGGACGGGCCTCAATTCTGTCTCTCCTCCGCTCTGACTTTGCTTTGAATATGCCTTGATCTCCAACTCAGCCTCGCCTTCTCTTGCCTCTCCATTGTCTATGGTGATCGTTTACCATAACTTCTACAGGAAAAGTGTAATTAATAAAGCATTCTGTTATTTTGTTTGCCACCAGTAAGTAGTGACTGTGCTTCAGCTGTGCCACCTTGAACTGGCGATCAATAAGCTAAACCTGCCACACTAATTTCAGCGGTTCTCTGCATAAGGGAACTTGATACAGATAATGGTGCAGCTACGAGAGCTGCTCCCTCAGTTCCACTGGCCCAGCTTAGAGTCTGACCTCCAGTTTTGTGCATGGAGCTTCTACGTTTTCTTGTGATCATGGGGGATTCCATCCAAATCCCACCTGAAGAAGGCAACATGTATCATCAAGCACCCCCTCCATTCCAGCCATGAATCTCTTCACAGCTTTAACTGGGCAGGAGCTGCAGAAGCCTGAAGTCCCACACCACCAGGTTCACGATCAGCTACTACGTTTCAACCGTTTGGTTCCTGAAACAACCAGCGGACATCTCGTCACTACAGTTTAGCAACACTCTGACCATTATGTACTATTGTGAACTAGTTATTTTGTTCTAATTGTGTTTTCTTGTAAAACTTTAATATTGACTTATGTTTTTCTTGTGAATGCTCTTTAAATGATGCTATGTGCCAGTGATGCTGCTGTAAGGCTTACACTGTACCTGTCTGTACACTGTGTGTACGTGTACGGTACACATGATAATAAACTCTAATTTGACCTGACTTTGATTATTAAGCCACAATAAATTTTCCGTAGAATGTGGATTGGGGGGCAGTTGATGAGAATGTGGGGAGAATTGAAAGGAATTAGTTTGGAATTAGTGTAAATGGGTCCTTCTTTGGGTCGAAGCCCCTGCTTCCAATGAGTTCCAAGACTCATTGATATTGAGAACACCTTCCCGTTCCAGTACTTGGGTAAATCCTGACCTCCAGGGCTATTTCTGTGCAAGTTCTTTCTGTGACAGCATGGACTTCCTCTGGGTACTCCTGATTCCCTCGCATCTCAGACACGTGCAGGTTGATAGGTTATTTGGGCATGATGAATTATCCTGTGTAAGGGACTGATAGCGGCTGGGAGAGCTGACTAAATATGGGGAAAATAATATGGAATTAATGTAAATAAATGCTTGAATATCAGAATGAACTCATTAGTTCACGTGGCCTATTTCTGCAGTGTATCGCCTTTCGATACTTGGGTTGTGGTCTTTTGAACCAGGAAATGTGTACTGTTTAGTAGACAGCTGTGTGTGTTTAAAGGATTGTTGAACAAACATTTTGCTGTGAAGGTAGCAGATATTAGAAGCAATGGAGGAAGAGTGTAAGTTTCCATGTTGCTTTAGAACCCTTATGCAGAAACCTCCTTCACCTCAGGGGGGGATAACTACTCTAATGTTAAAACTACTCAGATTGATGTTAGGGGAAAATAATGTACTTTCTAAAGGCCAGAGGAACAAAATCAAAAAAGGAAACATGATCTATGTACTAACAGGTCCATAGTACACGTCCAAGCAGTCAAATTCATTGTTGTATATCTGGTCTGTCATCTGGGCTGAGCACAGATGACTCAGATTGTTGCTGTGAGTTGCACAGATTCATGACCTATTTTTAGAAAAATTGTTCCTTATTCTACCTTTCTATTGAATGATCCTTATTTTGAATTGTTCTCATGCTGAAGAGGTCAGCTAGTGACCTGCTCCGTTGCTAGGTGTTTGTCTGCAACTCTGAGATCCCTCTTCTCCAGATAGCCATGAAACACAGAGAAATCATGGAAATCAGCAAACCCACTACCCCATGAATCAAAAAGATCAACATGATCATCAATCCTCCAAGTCCCTCTACCCCCTCGCACAAAACCGCAACTAGAATATCAGCCCCCAAACTCCCCTCTCCCCACACAAAAAATAGCAAAAAACGCAACAAAGACATTGACTCCCAATCTCCCCTCCCTCCACTCAAAACACAATAAGAACATCGGTCCCCAAACTCCCCTCCCCACACAAGAAAACTAACGAAATACAGCAAGGATATCAACCCCCAAACACCCCTCCCCTTGTACAAAAAAGAGAAGAACAGGTGAAAACACAGATATAAAACCATAAGAATGAAAGAGTCCATAGTCCAAATCCATAAACACAGAACCATGGTAACATCCTCCGACATCATCGAAAGAGAGACACAACTCGAGTGCACAGGCCTACCCTCTGAGCCACACAGGCTCCTCCGACATCATTGAAAGAGAGACACAACTCGAGTGCACAGGCCTACCCTCCGAGCCACACAGGCTCCTCCGACATCATTGAAAGAGAGACACAACTCGAGTGCACAGGCCTACCCTCCGAGCCACACAGGCTCCTCCGACATCATCGAAAGAGAGACACAACTCGAGTGCACAGGCCTACCCTCCGAGCCACACAGGCTCCTCCGACATCATCGAAAGAGAGACACAACTCGAGTGCACAGGCCTACCCTCCGAGCCACACAGGCTCCTCCGACATCATTGAAAGAGAGACACAACTCGAGTGCACAGGCCTACCCTCTGAGCCACACAGGCTCCTCCGACATCATTGAAAGAGAGACACAACTCGAGTGCACAGGCCTACCCTCCGAGCCACACAGGCTCCTCCGACATCATTGAAAGAGAGACACAACTCGAGTGCACAGGCCTACCCTCCGAGCCACACAGGCTCCTCCGGCATCATGGAAAGAGAGACACAACTCGAGTGCACAGGCCTACCCTCTGAGCCACACAGGCTCCTCCGACATCATTGAAAGAGAGACACAACTCGAGTGCACAGGCCTACCCTCCGAGCCACACAGGCTCCTCCGACATCATTGAAAGAGAGACACAACTCGAGTGCACAGGCCTACCCTCCGAGCCACACAGGCTCCTCCGACATCATGGAAAGAGAGACACAACTCGAGTGCACAGGCCTACCCTCCGAGCCACACAGGCTCCTCCGACATCATTGAAAGAGAGACACAACTCGAGTGCACAGGCCTACCCTCTGAGCCACACAGGCTCCTCCGACATCATTGAAAGAGAGACACAACTCGAGTGCACAGGCCTACCCTCCGAGCCACACAGGCTCCTCCGACATCATTGAAAGAGAGACACAACTCGAGTGCACAGGCCTACCCTCCGAGCCACACAGGCTCCTCCGACATCATGGAAAGAGAGACACAACTCGAGTGCACAGGCCTACCCTCCGAGCCACACAGGCTCCTCCGACATCATTGAAAGAGAGACACAACTCGAGTGCACAGGCCTACCCTCCGAGCCACACAGGCTCCTCCGACATCATTGAAAGAGAGACACAACTCGAGTGCACAGGCCTACCCTCCGAGCCACACAGGCTCCTCCGACATCATTGAAAGAGAGACACAACTCGAGTGCACAGGCCTACCCTCCGAGCCACACAGGCTCCTCCGACATCATTGAAAGAGAGACACAACTCGAGTGCACAGGCCTACCCTCCGAGCCACACAGGCTCCTCCGACATCATTGAAAGAGAGACACAACTCGAGTGCACAGGCCTACCCTCCGAGCCACACAGGCTCCTCCGACATCATTGAAAGAGAGACACAACTCGAGTGCACAGGCCTACCCTCCGAGCCACACAGGCTCCTCCGACATCATTGAAAGAGAGACACAACTCGAGTGCACAGGCCTACCCTCCGAGCCACACAGGCTCCTCCGACATCATTGAAAGAGAGACACAACTCGAGTGCACAGGCCTACCCTCCGAGCCACACAGGCTCCTCCGACATCATTGAAAGAGAGACACAACTCGAGTGCACAGGCCTACCCTCCGAGCCACACAGGCTCCTCCGACATCATTGAAAGAGAGACACAACTCGAGTGCACAGGCCTACCCTCCGAGCCACACAGGCTCCTCCGACATCATTGAAAGAGAGACACAACTCGAGTGCACAGGCCTACCCTCCGAGCCACACAGGCTCCTCCGACATCATTGAAAGAGAGACACAACTCGAGTGCACAGGCCTACCCTCCGAGCCACACAGGCTCCTCCGACATCATTGAAAGAGAGACACAACTCGAGTGCACAGGCCTACCCTCCGAGCCACACAGGCTCCTCCGGCAGCATTGAAAGAGAGACACAACTCGAGTGCACAGGCCTACCCTCCGAGCCACACAGGCTCCTCCGGCAGCATTGAAAGAGAGACACAACTCGAGTGCACAGGCCTACCCTCCGAGCCACACAGGCTCCTCCGGCAGCATTGAAAGAGAGACACAACTCGAGTGCACAGGCCTACCCTCCGAGCCACACAGGCTCCTCCGACATCATTGAAAGAGAGACACAACTCGAGTGCACAGGCCTACCCTCCGAGCCACACAGGCTCCTCCGACATCATGGAAAGAGAGACACAACTCGAGTGCACAGGCCTACCCTCCGAGCCACACAGGCTCCTCCGGCATCATGGAAAGAGAGACACAACTCGAGTGCACAGGCCTACCCTCCGAGCCACACAGGCTCCTCCGGCATCATGGAAAGAGAGACACAACTCGAGTGCACAGGCCTACCCTCCGAGCCACACAGGCTCCTCCGGCATCATGGAAAGAGAGACACAACTCGAGTGCACAGGCCTACCCTCCGAGCCACACAGGCTCCTCCGGCATCATGGAAAGAGAGACACAACTCGAGTGCACAGGCCTACCCTCCGAGCCACACAGGCTCCTCCGGCAGCAGAGGACTCAAAAGGCAGGTAGCTGGTGCTAAACACTTGCTCACTTTCCACGTTCACCTCGATGTTTCAATCTTCCTCATCACTTTAATTGGTGAATAATGGAAGCTTTATTTGCACTTTCAACAGTATTAGCAGAGGTTTCAGATGGTCTCTCTACATGGCCTCCGCTGCTCCATTTGGAAATAAAAGATGACCTATGTTTCTGTCCAATTAGATATTATATTATGGTTCAGCCAGAACTTTCTCCATCTCAGTACTTATGAGGTTAAAACTATCCTGCTTTATTGTCCCCAGTATCACTGAAATTCCATATTGTTATTTAAACTGAGGTCCTATACATAATCTTGTTGTCTACTTGCACTTCAGCAATCACTTGTACCTCTTTCTATTTATCCTTATGATCACATATCCCTGGCCATTCGTTATCTTTTCACCCCTTCATAATACTACACCCACCAAAATCGTCTGATGCGGTCTAACTGAAGCTAGGTGTTCTCACTGCTGGTTGCTTACTCAATCAATGTTCAACCTCACTTACAAATAGTTCCTCCTAAACCTACACCTTGTACCCAGCCCTCATCCTCTAAAACCACCTAGCCTGATTTATTTTCCACCGATTCATTTGCCCCAACGTCAATAATTTGCCATCACTGTAGAACTTCCTTTCTAAACCCCCCCACAATATATCTCTTTCTCAGCAATTAGATTATACTCTAATTCAACTTCTAAATTGCCCTCAGTCACCACTCCCAATATTTCTCCTACTCTGGGAATTGTTTATTTTTTAAACTATTTTAGAAGCTAGATTTAAGAACACTTTTTAAAATTCTTGTAATTACTTCTTCAGAACCTTGTGGGTGTAGCTAAGAACAGGGTCTTAATCAGCTGAGATACCCCTCATTATTTGATCTTATTTGATTGAAATACAGTGCAGAATAGGCCTTTTCTGCCCTTCCAGCTGTGCCACCCAGCAACCCTCTGATCTGTACAATGCCCAAGTAACTTACCAACCAATACCTCTTTGGACTGTGAGAGGAAACCAGAGCACCCGGAGGAAACCCACACGGGCATGGGGAGAACGTACAAACTCCTTCCAGGCAGCGGTGGGAATTGAGCCCGAGTTGCTGGTACTGTAAAATGTTGTGCTAACCACTACGCTACTATGCTGCACTCTCTCATTAAAAAAGTATTTACACCCATAGAACTGCCACTCAGCTGAGCTACCCGTCATTGTCTGTGCTGTCATTTATCGGACAATGCCCAATAACAGTGACTCCGTTGCTATACTGCTCACCTCAGAGGACTGTGCATCAGCAACATGAACACATGCCACAGTGTCTGGTGTTTGTGATGAGGTATTAATGCTTCTGCCTCAGGAGGTGTAAAAAACACAGTGATACTTTTCAAAAATTGCAGGTGGATTGTCCTATTGTTCAGACCTCCCTCAACACAAAGCTCCAATGGACAACCTTGCAATGTATTTAGTTACTGCCTGTGGGAGCTGTCCTGTGATTTAAACAGTGACTGCCATTTAAACAGGGTTTCAAAGATACCTCATTGGTGTCAAGGTCATCCCACGTTCATGATATTCGTAATTATAGAGCCAATAAATTTGGCTCCTCCAAGAGTGAGTGGGTTTACGGAGGGCTGAAGAGCTGGAAGTCAGAACAACAACCGATAGTGAGTTACGGGTAAAAATTGGAATACATAAGGAGGCACCATCTTCTTGTGTACTGTGAAACAAAACAAAACCAAGATCTGAACATAACATTTGTATCCAGGACACTTCAAGGAGCGTTGCCTCAAAGAGGCAGTATCAATCATTAAGGACCCCCATCACCCAGGACATGCCTTCTTCTCATTGTTACCATCAGGAAGGAGGTACAGAAGCCTGAAGGCACACACTCAATGATTCAGGAACAGCTTCTTCCCCTCTGCCATCTGATTCCTAAATGAACATTTAACCCATAAACACTACCTCACTACTTCTTATTTTTTTCACTACTTATTTAATTTAACACTTTAACTAATTACTTACTGTATTTCATGTTTTTTTCTATTATTATGCATTGCATTGAACTGCTGCCACAAAAACAACAAATTTCATGACTTATGCTGGTGATATTAAACCCTATTCTGACAATGAAGATTGTACTTATACACCTGGAAGGCCAGTAGCTCCACAGTCCCAGCCCACACACACCCATGACGGACCAGATTTGCCTGCTGATTTTCCGAGACTCTACAAGAGTTTACTTGTGAACATAATGGAAAAGAAGAAGGCAAAGTTTGTGTTTTAAATATTTAGTTGAAAAGGGCATGGCTAATGGGAAGGAGACAACCTGGAAATCTCAAAGTGTGACAGGATGTCTATGACGTATAGGAGGCTGTCCCAATGGGACAGATGTTTATAAAAAAAACAGTAAGACCTCGCCTACTTGCAGTACAATGAAATTGATGATGAAAGTAAACTTCCTCTGACACAGAATAACTACCGAAATGATGCATAGTCAGAATATATACAACTTCAAATAATTCTGATGCAGACTGGGCAAATTCAACCAGCAGTATGGATATATACGGCATAATTAATTAAGTCTTTAGAATGCAGCATCAATATTAACTTGACAGAAAAAATAAAATAAAATTAAAATTGATCCGGAGGTCACAAACTCTCAGGCTTTATCCACCATTCTCTAATCAAGGTTCTCTCACACTTTTCCTCTATTTGTCTACCTTTGTCCCATATTCTTTGCTACACACATTTGTAAATATCAGTCTTGAATATTCCAGTTCACTCATCATCCACAGATTTTGGGAGACGGTAGCTCCAGATTACTGGCTACTTAACAATGGAACCTGGTTTCATACCTTTATCCGATTAAGTTCTGGTTTCATACAGGTGAGCATGTGCAGAATATTCAACAGTTAGGATGTCCGGTTGAGACTTAATTGGAAGAACTCCAATTTCTAATCAGTTGAGAGTTTGACTCCTACTCAGAGAGATAAAATCTTGTTTAAAAGGTCAGGGAGGGAGTCCTAAGCTAATGGATGGGTGAGACATTAAATAGCGACTTGTTTTCTCATAGATGTAATAGATCCCTTCAAACTATTGCAATGAGCTATTTCCACTCTCCTGTCCAGTGGTTACCTACCATTCAGCCCGGCATTTTCACACGGTGATATTGGGCAGGAGGTGAACTGTCTTATGTGTGAATTGTAACAAAGGTAACCATACTTCAAAATGCATCCAACTTTAAAATATTTTGAGACACCTGAGGCCATGAAAGCGGAAGTTTTTCTCTTCAGTACAGCCTTTCTGAAGTGCAGAAATCTGAACTCAATCCTCCAGGCTGAGATTTGACCAAAGATCAAGCGTAATTTCTTAATTTTATATTCCAGCCCACTTAAGGTACAATCACATGGGCATAATAAAGCACACAGAGCATTAAAATCTTCAGAAGTGTTTCCCATTTCTTTAGTGCATTACCACATTCATCATAATAAGCATGTGGTGTCATGGCAACACCATAACAAATGAAATGAAACCAAAACCCAAGCAAATTAATTGTCAAAGTTCATTAGACATGTTTTCAGTTATGAGTCTCAAACGTACACCAGTCTATGAAGTTTTTTCGCATACAGTGTTTATTCAATATATATGTACCACATTTGGGAACTTGTACACAATTTCTACCCAACAATGAGTAAAATTGTCCAAGTTTCTGCTGTCAACAAAAAATAGGAAGGTCGACCCATGGAGAAACCACACCATCAGTCTATTCTCCAGCATCAGTGATGATAGGCATTGCCCTTACACAAAATCAACATCAATGCTCAGTTTGGATTTTGACAGGGCTCCTGGGTTCAAAGTTTCATTCTCCTCTTGACTCGCGTATGGACCAACTAGCTGGATTCCAAACACAAAGGGGAAGTGACTGTTTCTCACATTTTTCCAAGTGTGAGATAAAGAAGTCATCGTAAAATTGACGTCAATGAAGATCCTTAAGAAACATCTATAGGACAAGGTGATTATACCATGACTACACAACCTTCACAACTAGTTCACTCCCCTGTTTAATCTCCACAGTGAGTTTTGGTTACCAATGCCCAACAATCTGAGTCATCTAGGTCACCCCACCCCACCAAGGAGAAGACACTTCCAGCTCACAAAGCAGCTTAAACAGGTCTACTATTTTCAGTGATTCACATTTAAATCCAAACAACATTCGTGAAACACATTCAAAATGCAGAGAAAATTTCTATCTTATAAAATAATTCTAAATCATAATTAAATTATTTCTAAAATATAAAGGATTTCCAAAACACAGGTACAATTCTTATAAACTAAAAAGACATACCAACAATGACTTACTTGTCACAGAAATCGAAGCCAGAGGAATGGATTCCAGTCAAGCTCTCTTTGATATTCTTTAACAATCCCTAATAAGTCTGAACTGCTCTCTGCATTTATACCCTTTTCCTGCCAATTGGGTGACTTCACATGCTTGTGATATTTCCTCAGAAACCCTTTTTACACAAACGGTCTAAAAGCTTTTTGGACACCTATTTCTCAGCTACCCACCATCAATGTTGTCAAGCTAACTTCTCTGAGTACATAAAACTTCCAACATCAACAGATCAGTTATTTGATATGTGAACTGGTTGTTTCCATTTGGTCTGTGAGCTTCTTTGAACTGAACAACTTAGCCAATGATGATTTCTATTTTGAAACAAGCCAAATGAAATAACCTATTATGTTATACCTCACCTATGATCCCCAGTAAACCAGGTGCAGTGACTAAAATCCTACTTTACAGACTGAGTGTCTGCTATATACAGAGATTGAGAAGCTGCTCTCTAGACAGCATTTTGTTTTAACTTCAAACTGATTACTGCTTGCCATTTAAATTTTAAGAACTGAAGACTCTGTTTTACAACCAGAAGCTAAACAATGTGTCCTAGAAATTTACTTCCAACTGTTTTGATCTTACAAGTGGCTGCTGCTGCATTTAGGAAGTGTGCTTACAAAACACCAAGAGGCCCACTGGCCCAGGAAGCAAATATCCATCACACCATTGACCCACTGAGTCCATATAAACCATCACACATCTAGTTACAGTAATCCTGTACTAACCCCAGTTTTGCTTTCCTCACATTGCCGTTAACTCCCCCTAAAATTTATTACTTTTCTATGCACTAGAGGCAATTTACAGTGCCCAGTTAATCTGCTGAACCACATATAGGTCTTTGGGATGTGGGAGGAAACTCCAGAGAGACAGCACCACAGATCGGGATTGAACCTAGGTTGCTGGAGCTGTGTGGCAGTAGCTCTGCTATCTGTGTTACTGCACTGCTCTTGGTGGAAGGTCATCTCAGCCCCAGAATATTACTGTGGGAGCTCCGCAGAACAGTGTCCTAGGTCCAAACAGTTCTATTTCCTTCAGGTATAACCATGATAAGGTCTGAAGTGGGATGTTACTGACATTTCGTTCAGAACCTCAGAAAATGAAACAGGTCTCACCTTAACATAACGAAGTCTGTAAAACATTCAGATGTTCACTATGACTATATAAAAAGTCTAATCTAGGGTCCCCAACCTTTTTTATGCCACGGATCAATACCATTAAGCAAGGAGTCCATGGACAACAGGTTGGGAACCCTTGGTCTAACCTTTACCATAGAAATTCAACAATATTATAGTCATTTGGTTTTCAACCAGTCAATATCCATTCACCACAAAATGAATTAGATCAACACATGGCTGTAGCACCAAAACCAGCTTGGAAGCCTGTAACTTGAGACCTCTAGTTCACCTCCTGAACCTCCAAAACCTTTCCTCCATCAACAAGGCACAAGAAGTGTGATGGAATACTCACCATTTGCTGTGGTTCCAAACACAATCAAAATCCTCAACACCTTCCTGTATAACAAACAATCTGCTAAACAAACCCGGCAGGTAGATCAGCGCCAGTGTGGGGAGAGGAACTGTTGACATGTTGGGTTCTAATATGCGCCTCCATCAGGACTAGTATTGGCACCTTTTGTATGGTTTTTATCTGAAATGCCAATAATTCCCTTCTCCTTCCCAATGCTGTTAAATCCACTGATTTCTTCTAGCAGATTGTTTGTAACTCCAGATTCTAGCTTCTGTAGTCCAGCATGAGACAACTCACTTGACCATTATCCCAACCACTGCCTTGTGTATTAACTCCATTCATCACTGGTATATTGTGGTTTCAAGGTTTGCAATGCACACCCTGAAAGGTAGCAATTTTTCCAACATTTTCCAAATCATAACTCTTAACATGTGGAGACATGCAGAAGAAGACACCACCCTCTCTTGGTCATATATCATCTGGGCATGACAAGCTGAAGGCTTGCTCAGTCATTTTGCAAGGTCAAAGTTGATGTACCTCGGTATCGCTTTCCTGCACCAACCCAATATTTCTTGATTAACTTAATGCCCCAAAATCAATCAGTCCCTGCTAAATACTGATATACTCAATGTCTAAGACTCCACTTCCCTCTCAGGAAGAGGGACTTTCAAAGTTATACTACTCTCTGGGTGAAAAAAGGTTTCTTTACCACTCTTGCCTGAAAGCAGCCACTTATTTTGATACCATGCCTCCTGGATCTAGACATCCTGCCAAGAAAAAGATCAAATCTGTATCTATTCTGTCAAGTGCCTTTGATACATTGCAGTGAGATCACCTCAGTCTTCTAAACGCTGGAGAGTACAGACCTGTCTGCTTTATTTCTCCTCATAAATATGTTGGGACCATTCTTGGGCTCAATATTCCAAGTGAGCTCTCATGTGTATCTATATAATAGAAGGCAGATGTTACTCTTGTCCTCATGTCCTCTTGCAATTAAAACCAAGATGCTCCTTACCTCAGTAATTGTTAGTACTATGTTTTCATTCCTTTATTGCCAGTGAGGCAAAATCCAGGACCCTTCTTTCATTATTCATCTAATATTATGTAATAATCTTACCCAATGAGCTAAAATGATTAATGAAAATAGTTTGCTGTCACATGCTCTGGAACACATGAGGAAAGACAATACAGGTGTCCCCTGCTTTACGAATGTTCGCTTTATGCCACTTCGTTTTTACAAAAGCCCTACATTAGTAACCTGGTTTTGCATTACAAAGAAGATTTTCGCTTTTACGAAAATTTATCCCATATAAATTAATGGTTCTTTGCTTTACACCATTTTGGCTTAAGAAGGGTTTCCTAGGAACGCTCTACCTTTGTAAAGGTGGGGACTCCTTGCCAACTATATTCATATCCCAAGTGTGAATTTTATAAAAGTGATAGAGCAGGATGTAAGGAGTTTTTCTCAATATCCAGCCACTATTGTACATGTCCAGCAAGCATTTGTTGGGAGCCCAGTGTATGAAATTAACTTCATCCTTTCCCATCCTGACTAGATCTTGGATGGAACGCTATCGAGATAGCTTAAATAGACATCCAAGCTTTTCTTTACCATCTGAAATGTGTTGAAAGGACACAAGGGGTTGATGATTTCAACAACCTGATAGGTATGGGTTTTTGATAGGTTTGCATCTTGTTATTCTCGTGACTAGATCATGTTTGGGTTATTGATAATCTTTGTCTTTCCATCTAAAGCTCCAACATAGCTTTGAAGCCTTTTTTTTGCAAGAATAATTAATACCACTCCTGTATTCTTTTTTATGTATGAAATTCAGTTAGCAGACTGAGTGATGCTGAGTAATCTTGATATAATTAACCATTAGCTCCATCAAATTCATACCTTGCACCAAGTCATCTTTGCACTAATGCCCGAGCTTTGTGATGTATTTGCACCACACGAGATACAGGCAGTCCAGGTGTCAAGAGAATGAATCTCAGCTATGGAATTTTCTTTGCAGGAGATGGAAAAAATCACAAGCTTCAAAGAAAAACTATTTGTCGTCGTCTTCTTCATCAGCAGACACTTGCTCTGGGAAAGTTTTGCTTTGAAACTATCTACCACATGGTTTTGTGATTCAGATCTTTACTGAAACTTGTTTTTTGAGGTCTTCTAGGCCTTGCTTAGACTGCAGTATCTAATACGCACCCGAAAAAAAATACTACCTCCTTATCGAATCAGATTCACAAACGTTAATTACATTAAAATTCAATTCACACCAAAGAAACTATCTAAACTCTGCAAAAACAAAAGCACGTTAATGACATGGAGAAAAAAAAGATGAGAAAGTACGGCCCTTCCTGTTCCGTGTGTGTTGGTCACTGATAAGAAGCGAGTCATGAACAGGAAATCCGTTAAAGGCCAACATTCAACCAAATCTGAAGTCGCAGCTACACTCAGTGGAGAAAGTTAACAGACGGTAGTTGTATGCAAAATGGCAGACATTGTAGAAAATAGTACAGATCAGACAGACAGCCACCAAGATGTGAAACAAGACCAGAGTGTGGAACGAATGACTGGGAGCTCGTCGGACGGGAAGATGACATTTGACGATAGTGGGCTCTCTGCTCTCCTACACAGTGGCTTGGAGAATCTGAGGCTGGAGAGATCGCTGACTGATGTTGTACTATGTGTGGACAATAGTGAGTTCTCCTGTCACAGGGTGGTCTTGGCGGCAGCGAGCAGTTACTTCAGGTACGCAAAAGATAGACCAAATTTTCTCTCTTCTTGTAGCAGGCATGTTCGATACTTCCTCTGCATTGCTGTCACAAACAAGCCTTCAGCCGCAGAGGATTACTGCTTCAGAATTTACTCTGTAAAACTCTTTACCATGCTGTCCTCTCTTAAGAAGCTAGTTAAAACCTCCAGCTTTAATCAAACTTTTGCTTACCTGGCCTAACATTCTATTAAGTGACTCATTGTTAAATTTGTGCTTGTGAAGTATCTTGGAATGATTCTACACTTACACAAACAGAAGTACTTGTTTGTTTGAATTAACATGTTCCATGGGAGATGTTTACTGGGGTTTAGATTTTGTAGTCTTAAAAAATGAGACAAGTAAGAATTGAATAACAATTTTCCATGCTTCATGGTTCACTTTTTTCATGGTTAAATTGCCAGCCTTGTTTAATAAGGCTTGTGTCATCTGATTTATTCTGCTATCTCACTGTGGTTTCCCCTTACACGCAATGAACGTGGATCTGAAACTATTATGACAGCAGATTGGGGAAATACAAGAAGAGAGGCTTATAAGGAAACAGAGTAAAGATCCTGTCGCTCTTGCAAGTAGGCCAGGTTGAAAATAAGGATATGAACAAAATTGTTGTTGCCATTTTCCTTGAGCAGTAACATTTGTTAGTTTTCAAATAATCCAAAAAAAGGGTTTCTCAGGAAGCAGGTTAAGTCAAATGATCAACTACTTGTATTAATCTAACACCCCTGTAATACAGTAAAAAACATCCCAGGTTACTTCACATGCACAAATTTAACAATGAGCTGCAAAATTTAGTAACAGCTCAAGTAAATAAAAACCCATTTAAATATTCTAAATGCTAAGAAAGAGTGAAATATTAGAAAATCTTCTCATGCAATTTGGCTTATGATATCTGGATTAGGAGCTGTACAATCGCATCTCACCTTCCAGCTTGACTATGAATCAGCGTACACCTTATCATCAGGTTCAATATTTTAAATAAAGGATAAAAACTACATGACAGCTTTCATATTACCAAAAATGTCATTGGTACAACCAAACCAATAGGTTGTTTACAATATTCTCAAAATAATTAAGTAAGAAATCACGGTAGCTAATTTGCATGCAGCAAGTTCACAGAAACAGCTGGCAGGTCATATCCACTAACTCAGTTTCAGATGGATAAATTTTAACATGGGTGATATACATATTACTTCATTTCCAGGAGGACTGCTGACTAATTTCACCATTTTTTAGACTATCGCGCAAAGTGAAAATGGCTTTTCTGTTACTGGTTAAGGATGAATATTGGCCAAGACCTCAGGAGAATACCTTTGAATTATAAAAGTGAAAGAAGATAAAAACTTCTCCTGAAAATTACCATGTCTGATCATGCAGCATTTCCTCCCAGTAGAGTGTTTTTATTTTGTTATTTTGTGGCTCGGCAGGTGGCAGTTACTGTTTCTCTTAGCGTTTGTCTGTTTTTTTATGAGGCCGAGTTGCTTGCTTGACACTCAACCCAGCACAGATTTGAACCTGGGACCACTCTCCTCAAACTCTGAACTACACCAACTTGCCTAATATAGTGTAGAGAAGTGTTTTGGTCATATAGAAGGATAGTCTGTGGCTTGGTGATCATCTCTGTGTTAAACATTGTTTGATGTAGCTCAGATATCTCACTAGACTGACAGTTGCTGTAGGTGAAAGCAAATTGAGAAGGTGCAAAATTTGTTGGCCTTTTCTCTTAGCGTCCTCTTTTTAGCCAACTAAATCATCTGCCTCCACTAGCCCTCCTCAACTGAAACTTCCAGGTGTTACAACTGTCTCACACTTGATAGTTTCAATGTCTTTGTAGCTCACAAGGTATTCCTTACAGAGACACTGACAGCCAATCCAAACTCTAGATAGGCATGAGCTGGCCTCTCTATAAGAGGATGAAGGTCGTTGTCAGTATGGTGTGGATGAAGTCACCAATGAAGATCTAGCACACTTTGCCTTGATCCCCAGGTGCAGAAGGCTCAACAGTTTTCCATCAGCTCTGGATGAGCTGAAGGTATATATCAACAACATGAAAATGTGTTGGCTTCAAAATACAAGTCCATTTGACATTGCTGTGCAGCTTGAAGCATTATCATGTTGCAATGTTATTTCCCCTTGTTGTCTTCAAAGGAAGAGATTACTCTTAGCTGATTCAGTGGGTAGCTGGGTTTCTTCAGCAAGCATTTCAAATAAAGCACCCATGTTCATGTAATCAATGTCCTGGTGAAATCATAAAACTTACTTTTGTTTGACACATTTTTCAAAACTGCCAAGCCAGGAGATCAGATTACTTGTGGATCTCTTGGTTCTAAACCCATTCATTCTTTAATGAGGCACAACATGGCCAGAGCAATACAGGCAAATAATTCTCTACCACTCACCCCACCCCTTCCCCGATACCCCTTAGGGAACTGCTACAATTATTATGGTATTCTTCTTCTTCTACAAGGTGACAAGCATTCCATCTGGCAATCCCCTCGCTCTAATGTTGACAGGTAAGCTGACGGAGGGCTGGTTACCTCTGATTGATGCTTCCAGATAGTGTGTTATTGTCAGCCAGAGTTTTGTCATGGCAACCAGCTTGATACTTTACTAGGCTGCTCTGTTGCAGTTTCACTGTCTGCAGTGTTTAGAGCCTCTTCACTGACATGTATCCCTCTCCAGATGTTTATTGTGATTCCTGTGCCGAAGTTTAAGGTTAGATTATGTGCACAGGATGGAATTGGGGGTTCAACCATTTTCCTTTGACTGAGAAACAAGTGGCACTGGTATCTGAATGCAGCTCGCATTGTGAAGAAAGCAATGCCCAGTGTAACGGTGGGGATGCTGGCTCAGTATTGATCATTATATGAGAGTGTTTCTCTGTAGATTACTTTGAGAATTTTGACTTCTCTCTCGGTCATTTTGTAGAGGGTTGCTGTGTAGAGAGTGATAGTGCTTGGGCCCACTGTGGGTAGAGTGGTTCACTTCTGGGTACATGAGAAATGACCCCAAAATGTTCCAAGCTAACACACTGCTCTGCCAATGGAGTAAAGCAATGTAAACACTATGTAATGTAGGAATCATTATGATAAGGTTCTACAAACAGGATTTTGATTGTCGTCTGACAGTCAGTTTCAGTGAATCTGGTTGAGGTGAAAATTGCAAATTTGACCAATAGTCCAAGAAAAACTTTGCTCTTTAAGCAGTCTTACTTTCTCTTATTTTCCCTGAAAGATGTAATATCCCATCAGAAAGTTACCAACTCTGACAGTTGTGACAAAGAATCAGCCTCAGCCTATGAAGTGCAACTTGAACCTACAATTTTCAGACTTATAGGGCAAAATTGTGAATGCTAAACCATATCTAACTCTGGCAACTTCAAGCTTACAGCAGGGGACCAGATTGGAGAAGACCTTAAGTATTGGACATTTGTGATTATCACGACTACTGGAAGGATGTGAGGGCAATAGGGAGAGAATGCAGAGGAGAGACACCAGGATGTTGCTGGAAGCTGTGGTCATTGGATGCACGGGGTTTATTCTCAATGTAACATTGTGGGATTGTGGGAGACTGTTGTCGCATGAACAAGGTCACCAGAAATAAGCACCAGTAGATCTGAACCAGTCTGTTTATTCAACAGAATGAGACACAGCAGGCATCATTTTGAGACTCCTTTGGAGGAAAAAGGCCTACCTGACTCAATACGACATGACTTAATTCTTCGCTAAAGATCAAAGGACAGTTCAGGACAGTTTCATATTTACAATGCTTCCTTTGAACTGCACACAACCCTCACACCTCCCTCTTCACACCCACACTACAGACATCCAAATGATGACTTCTAATTAGTATTGTCTGGTCTTCCAATTAACTGTGGTTCACAGTTCTTAGGAACCCATTATTCCGAACTTTATTTTAAATTTAATCTGCAGTCTACATTCATATTTGAATACTGGCGGCTGAAATCAGTTGCTGACATTACCTGTTATATGTGCTAACCTCAAAATGTTCCCTAACAGTGACCTTATAGAGGTTTATAAACCTGTGAGTGGAATGGATAAGACAGACCATCAAAGATTTCTTTCCCAGAACAGACAGAATTAGAGAGCTATGCTTAAGGTGAGAAAAGAGAATTTTCAAGGAGATCTGAGGGGTAAGTTTTTCCATACAGAGGTTGATGATTATCTGGGACAAACTGCCAGAGGAGATCATAGAAGTAGCTAAAATAACATTTAAGTAACATTTGGACAGGTACTTGTAGGAAAAACACGGAAGGATATGTGCTTAATGCAAGCAAACAGGATTAAAGTCACTTGGCAGCACAGTCAGCATGGACGAGATTAGCTGAAAGGACTCGTTTCTATGCAGTACCATCCATGATCCTCTGAAGAGAGCTTGGAGAAGGAGTGGTGCCTTGTTTGAGAAAGTAATTTATGATTGCAGGTCACAGGGCAAGTAATGGTTCACGTTTTTAGAATGAAACCAGGAACTGCATTTCAAGCAGATAAACACAAATGGAAAAGTTCCTCAGTTCTGGCTGGAAAAAATAAGTTAAGAACAGTATTAGATCCAAAGGGGAGTTAGGCAAGAGCACCACATGCAACAAACAAGATGCTGGAGGAAATCAACAAGCCAAGCAGCATCTGTCAAAGGAAACCGACAGTCAATGTTGTGAGTTGAAACCCTTTATCAGATAAGAGCCCCAACATGAAATGTTAACTGTTCATTTCCTCTCATATGTAGATGCTGCCTGACCTGGAGGAGTTATATAATGTTGCCAGAAAAGTAGCAAGCCTGAGAATTGGGAGAACTTCAGAATTCAGCAAACAAAAAGATTGATTAAAGGAATAAGAAGATGAAACTAAAACTACAAGGAACTCAAACGCAGACAGCAAAATCTATAAGTAGACAAAAAGAAAACAAAAGATTAGTGAGGGCTAATGTAATAAGAGGCTAACATGCAAAATTAAAACACATGAGCCCTTCGGCCCACAATGTTGTGCCAAACTCTTAGCCTACTCCAAGATCAATCTAACCCTTCCCTCCCACATAGCCCCCTTTTCTATCATCCATGTACCTGTATAAGAGTCTCATAAAATACCTTGAAGAAGGGTCTCGGCCTGAAATGTTAACTGTTTACTCTTTTCCAATGCTGTTCCTCCAGCAGTTTGTGTGTTGCTTTGGATTTCCAGCATCTGGAGATTTTCTTGTGTTTGCAATGTCTCTAATTTATCTGCTTCTACCACTGCCCCTAGTAGCGCATTGCATCCCCCAGCAGTCCCTGCATGAAAACACTACCTCTGACATACCCACTATATATTCCTTAAATCGCCTTAAAATTATGCCCTCTCTTGTTAGCCCTGGAATAAAGAGGCTGGCTGTCCACCGCTTGTGTCTTCATCTTAAACACCTCTATCAGTCACCTCTCATCCTCCTTCACTCCGAAGAGAATGGCCCTAACTTGCTCAGACTTTCCTCAACAGACTTGCTCTCTAATCCAGGCAGCATCTTGAAAAATTTCTTCTCTAAAGCTTCCACATCCTTCCTATAATGAGGCGGACAGAATGGAACACAGTGTTCTTGTATTCTAGAATACAGGAAGGATAGGGAATATCAGCAGGGATACCCTTAAATCCTTTGCTAAAATTATGATGTTCTCATTGACTTATGGCAGATCCATAACTTCTCCCGTGTACCAGAAGCACTATGAGAAGGCACAGAGCATCCTAACCCATGCAATGGGAACATGGACAGAAAAGGAAGTGCACAACATTGCAAACAGTATATCCAGCCCATGGAATAACAACAGTTTCACCCATGCCTGAGTCCGTTTAGAACTTGCATCCCTATTTGAGGCAATTCATCCTGCATTTGATGGACTGCCTAAGAAGAAAGAAAAGATTTTTAGATGAAAAGTATCATAGAAGGTTTACAACACAAGAAAGCCATTGAGGGCATTTCAGCCCATTGAAATGCCAGTAAAGAACAGCTACCTAACCTAATCCCACCTTCCAGTACTTGGTTCATAGCCCTACACTTTATCATTCTTCAAGTTTTCTTTAAATGTAATGAGGCTGCTGCTTCAGGTAGCCATCTTCTCGATCATTACCATAAAAGATACAAAATACTAGAAATCTAAAATAAAAAATAGAAGAAGCTAGAAATAGCACATCAGGCACCATCTGTATAAAGAGAAACAGGGTTAATCCAGGTTGGCATGGGAATGATTTAATTTGGTTGATTGAGACGATAAGACAATGAAAATAAGCTATGGAATGAGATCAGTTCGAGATTAAGAACATAAGAAGTTGCAAAATGCAGGGCTGTACGGCATGCCCTGCAGGTCAAGTTCTGCTAATGTGGAGGGAGATTTTTTTAACCACAGCTATTCTTTTTACAAAGTTTTGGCAGTTGTGCAAAGTAGCAATTCAGAAGACTGATATCCAGTTTCCTGTAAATTCAAACATAAAGAGAAAATGCTGGAAATACTCAGCAGGTCAGGCAACATCTGTGGAAAGAGTGACAGAGTTAGTATTTTGGGTTAAATAATCTTGCAACGCATCTCTTCAGATGAAGGGTCTTTAAGTTGAAACGTTAACTCAGTCACCTGGTGACTATTTCCAGCATTTACCTAATTTACCTCAGATTTCCAGTCACTGCAGGTTTTTGCTTTTCAGTACCAGTAAATGTGGTTGTTCTGTGGTCTCATGCATCAAGCAATTGAGTGGTTGCATTATCAGCTCCATTAAATACTTCTATGATGTTCTATTAAAAAACATGGGAGCATTTTATTAGGAGGTTCAATAAGAGTTTCTTACACCACCAGTGAATGTGGAATATTGCCCAGCAGAGTTAATAAACAGACAGCAGTCTGAACATCAATGAGATTGTGTTTACCTTCAGCTTCTGATACCTTTGGTCCATAAGTTTGCAAGTTCTCATAGTAACCACCCATGCCAGGAGTTTATGTGATCCAAGGTTGATATTTGGGATCCAAGATTCTCTTTGTTGCATATTTAATAATTCAGTAACATTGTAAATATATTGTTTTATTAAGCATTCCTTGTTTACATAATTCATGTAAAAGTATGTGAATGGCATATGTCATCGCATCACCACGTCATATGTGAGTGCCTCACTAAGGTAAAGAATGATGTAGACACGTTTATTCCCAGCTCCATGTTTTTCTTTTGATTAGTTTCTAGAGTTACAAAACATAACAGTGGTGATGAGTAAGTTTAAAAATGAACCCGAGACGACTACCTACTTGTTGAAGCGCAGTGTGGTTTTTTTTTACAAGAGAAGAGAGACGGCTGTGTTAAAATAATAAAGTACAGCTCACGCCCCTTCGGAAAAGGGGAAAGATGGCCGAGTTAAAAAAAAATGCAGAAAATGGAAGAAATTCACAGGTTCAAAAAGAGTGAGTTTTGGATTATAATAAGAATAATAAAAAAAACAAATATGCCTGGCTACATTGGAAAGATAGATGCATATGATTGCACAGCACATAACTGGGAGGTGTATACTGACTGAATTGAGCAGTATTTTGAAGCAAATGAAATAGACAATGTACAAAAAGTGCCAGTTTTACTGAGTCCAACAGGTGGAAGAGCAGAAAGTTTGCTTAGAAGTTTAACTGTTCCAACCAAACCAGCTTGAATGAGCTTTGCTGATAATGGAAAAGTATGCAGAAGCATTTAGAACCTAGACAATTGTTGATTGAAGAATGCTTTACATTTCACAAGCAGAATCAAAATGAGGGGGAGTCCATTTCAGCATATGTGGCTAAATTGAATAGATTGTCTGAGCATTGTCAGTTCACTGGTGGGTTTAATGATGCACTGATAGATAATTTAATTTGTAGAAATTTGTGGAATGGAAAGCAATCAAAACCAACTCCTAACTGAAGCATGAATCACATGTAATGGTAACAGCAGCCAGTGATGCAATCGAGTTGCAGTTGGGAATGAAAGTGAGTATGAAGAAAATTGCAACATCTGAGCAGAAACCTGCCTGGTCAAACAAACTGTGTTACTGTTGTGGCAGGAGCTCACACACACCACACCAAAGCAGGTTTAAAGGAAAAACTTGCAGAAAATGGAACAAAGTAGGACACATACAAAAGTGGACTAAGCTGAAGCCTATGGAGACTGAAGAAGTGTCCAAAGTGTTTCTCCCTATAAGCACTCACAAAGAGCTTTATCGCTTTATTTTTGGGGTGGCATCTGCATCTGCATTCTGGCAAAAAGCTGTGGATGAGGCGCTGGAGGGCTGCCCAAGCCCTCAGTGACGCCATTGTTACTGGTGAGGATGACAAGGAACATCTACAAAATCTGAAGTCAGTGTCAAAAAGCTTGGAAGGTCATGGGCTCAGAGTTCAATGCAACGTGTGTGAAATCTTTAAACCAAGCATCACTTACTGTGGTCACACAGTTGATGCACAAGGATTATACAAGTGGGCTGAGAAAATTCAAGCAGTGGTGGATACCCAAAGGACATGTCACAGTTACGATCCTTTTTAAGATTTGTCAATGACTATAACAGATTCCTGCCAAACCTGGCTACTGTGCTCCAGCTCTTGAATTCATTACTATAGACCAGGAAGAAATGGCGATGGACAAAGCAGTGTGAGGTGGCTTTCCAAAAGGTAAAGAAATGGTGACATCAGGCACTGTAATCACACATTATGAAGCTTACTTGTGACACCTCATTTTATGGTATAGTTATGTCACATGTTATGAGGATGGAAGTGAATGCTACATAGCCTTTACATCACGTTCCCTCACTGTTGCAGAGAAAAACACTGGATAACAAAAACTTTGCATTTTGAATACTCTTGGATGTATCTTATGCATTTTGGGCTGCTGATCATGAAAATCACTATGAAATTTCCCTATCACACACTATTTTTAAAATCACCTATATTTAGAATTTCAATTCATAATTCAAGTCCGAATATCTGATGCCGAGATTAAGGAAGGCATTTTTTGTTAGTCTACAAATCAAACAGCTCAAAAATGGAAGGCAATTTGAAGAACTTCTAGTGCAAGTGGAGAAAATCGCATGGAAAGAGGTTGAAAATTTTCTTGGTAATTACAGAGTGCACCAAACTACATGCAGCTGGTTGACATGTTTCAAGCATACAAAAACATTCATTTTCCGCATTCCCATTTAGACTTCTTCACTGGAAATCTTGGCACTGTCAGTGACGAGCGTGGTAAAATAATTCATCAGGACATTGTGGTCATGGAGAAACGGTATCAGGGCAACTGGAATCCATCAATACTGGCAGATAATCGTTGGACACAAGTGAGAAGCCTCAGACACTGAGCACAAACAAAAATAATCAACAAAACATTTTTAGCTTAATAAAGCTTTTGCAAAGAGTCAACACCATTAAACACATTATATTTAATAAAAGTTAATTTCTTGTTCCTCCAAGTTCTTATGTGATACGAATAGTCAGAAATTATATTTGTGTTCAGTTTCCAGTGGTCTATCATAAACAAAATAAAAATTCTGACGAAGCAACACTTTAAAAAAAAATCACTGTCCAGTGAAATTAGACACAGAGAAGACTTGAGTCTGGTTTTGCATGCAGAACGCTTCAATTGGTACCTGCATGGGAGACAGTTTACTGATTATCAGCCACCAGTGTCCATTTTCAATCCACAAATGAGCATTCCACAAACAAACAGACAGACAGACATACTTTATTGATCCCACGGGAAATTGGGTTTCATTACGGAGCAGCAGAACAAGTGCAAAGCTGGGCTCTGTTTCTTGGAGGATCCAATTACAAGATCAAATTTAAGAGGGCAACTAATCCTGGAAATGCTGATAGGTTGTCCCATTTAACTTCGGAAAAGGGAATACCTGAAAAATTTACAAGAGAGGACATTCCTAAAGCAAATCAAGAGTCTCCATATTACAGCAGAGGTGATCCAAAGAGAAACCTGAAAAAGACCCTGCACTGTCACAGGTCCACATGGCCACCCAAAAAGGCTGGAATGTGTAGCAGAAACCTAGATCCTTCATTTTTGCCAGCACATCGTTGAACTTGCCATAGAAAAGGGTTGCCGGATTTGGGGATTGAGAGTTGCTGTACCTTCCAAACTGAGAATTTAAGTGTTAGAGGAGCTATATATCAGTCATCTGGGTGTGGTAGAAATGAAAGCACTGGCCCCAAAAGCCTTGTTTGGTGTTCCGGGATAGATCAACGGATCAAGCAGCTTGCCATGCACTGTTTGCAATGCCAACATGTTCAGAAGATGCCAAGAGCAGTACCTCTCCATTTCCCTTGCAGAGGATTCCTGTGGATGTTGCCAGGCTATTCATACCAACATAAGAATTAGGAGCAGGAGTAGGTCATCTGGCCCATCAAGCCTGCTCCATCATTCATTAAGATCATGGCTGATCACAAATGAGCACAGATTTCTTGTTGGTAGTAGATGCAGCTACAAAGTGGCCAGAAGTGTTCCCAATAATCTCCACTGCAGCCTTGCACACTGCTGATATGTTGAGAAACCGCTTCTAAAGGACTGGTGTTACTCAGTCAGTGACAATGGACCGCAGCTTGTTGCTGAACACTTTCCGTCATTCCTGAAAATGAATGAAATAAAACATATTACATCTGCACCATACCACCCAGCTACCAATGGCTTGGTGAAGAGGTTTTTCCAGAGTCTAAAGAATGCACTGTGAGCAGTGTCATCAGAATCAGAAATTTGCCAATTTCCACCGTGAATAACAGAATGCAGTACCACCCACAACCAATAACTCACCAGCTATACTACCCCTTGCCTGTGTCTTGCACTCATGCTTGGATCTCCTCATTCCAAATCTCAGAAGGATTATGCAGGACAAACAGCTGAGGCAAATTGAGGGCTTGTCAAACAAAGAGGTTCAATGTTTCATTCCTGGACAAGCAGTCCTGATGAGGGTCTACAGAGGTGATCAAAAGTGGGTACTTGGCAAGATTAGCAGCAGAGCTGGAAGCCTCTCCTACTGAGTGGAGATTGCATCTGATATCATCTGGAGATGATGCATCAATCAGTAGAGGAGAGTGGAGTCGATGGTTAGAGAAGAAAGGTGTTTAGAGCTGTCAGAATAACTCCCTGTAATCCCAGAGTCAACTCCTACAACCACCATTGTGAAGGCCTCAGAACTGGAGACTATTTCACAGCCACAAATCTCACCGGCTAAGCAGAGTGACCGCCCCTTTCCAGGAATGGCGTTTTCTGACAAGAGTAAGAAATCGTCTACAGCGATTAAATCTTTTGGCCTGAATGGTCAATTTAAAATTTACTAAGCTCTGGATATCTATATAGTAGTTATGCTATATAGGGGTGTGTGTGTGTGTGTGTGTGTGTGTGTGTGTGTGTGTGTGTGTGTGTGTGTGTGTGTGTGTGTGTGTGTGTGTGTGTGTGTGTGTGTGTGTGTGTGTGTGTGTGTGTGTGTGTGTGTGTGTGTGTGACTAGACAGCAATACATTACCCATTTGATTATTTGATTTGAGTTATATTTATACATTTTATATTGAGTTGGATTTTATAGCTAAGCAGGGAGGAGCATTGTGTATTTAATATTTTGTTAATACCTGAGTAATATTGTAAAGATATTTTTTGATTAAGCATTCTTCCTTGTTTACATAATAGATTATGTTTGTTTTGTAAAAGTATGTGTGTGGCATATGTCATCACATCACCGCGCCATATGTGTATACCTCACCAAATTAAAGAATGAAGTAAACACATTTATCGCCCACTCTGTGTTTCTCTTTCGATTAGTTTCTAGAGTTACAAAACATAACACTGTACACCTGAAAAGGATGTCAGGAAATATGGCCTCTTGTTTTTACTCAACAGGCTTTGGGACTAGAATGTGGCAGATAGAGTATAGTGTGGGGAAAGTGTGAACTCAGGGAATTAGGAGATGGGTGCTCTTATTCAGGAATGAAGGAAAATTGATATATAATTGCAGCAAGCAATTAAGAAGTGAATTATATGTTAATTTTTATGCAAAAGGGCTAGGAGTTTATCAAAATAAGTCTTGTTCCAGTTATAGGGCTTTGGTGAGATGAGACTTGGGCAGTGTGTAATATTTGCCACCTTACCTGGAAGAATACAGTACGTGTGATTTAAAGGTCATGTTTTATTGATTGATTCCAGGGTTAAGTGGGTTGCCCTAGGAAGTGAGAATGAATAGAATGTGTCCATACTCTCCAGGTAAAATTCATTCAGGCCTCACGGAATTGTCAGTTTGCCGCAGAGAGTCCACAATTTGTCGTCTTGGTTTTAAGGCAGGGGGTTTGCCATATTTACACAGTGGTTCTGGAATTTTTGGAACTTTTCATCTCAGAGGATGGTGGATGCTCCCTTACTGAGTTGATTTTGGGGGGATAGTGCGTTAGAGAAATGTAATCGGTGGTATTGACCAGTATGGAAGGGCTTCGCGAGATTGTTATAAGCCCTTCACCTGTTCCATTATAACTCTCAGTGGCTATTTTATTAGCTACCTCCTGTACCTAATAAAGTGGGCACCGAGTCTATGTTCATGGTCTAAATTGCTTTTCTGCATACCACTGTTGTACGTGTGGTTATTTGAGTTACTGCTGCCTTCCTGTCAGCTTGAACCAGTCTGGCTATTCGCCTCTGACCTCTCTCATTAACAAGGTGTTTTCACACACAGAATTGCCGCTTACAGAATGTTTTCTGTTTTTTTGTTACATTCTCTGTAAACTCTAGAGACTGCTGTCTGTGAAAATCCCAGGAGATCAGCAGTTTCTGACGTACTGAAACCACTCTGTCTGGCACTAACAATCATTCCATGTTCAAAGTCACTTAGATCACATTTTTCCCCCAATCTGATGTTTGGTCAAAACAACAATGGAACCTCTTGACCATGCCTGCATGCTTTTATGCATTGAGTTGTTGCCACGTGATTGGCTGAGTAGATATTTGCATTAACGAGCAGATGAACCTAATAAAATGGCCATGGAGTGTAAGTCAACCCCACCTTGTGCAAATGGCAACAGGAACAACAAACCCTTCCCTCGCACAATCATCAACCCCCCCCCGTGCAAATGTCAACACAAACATCAACCCCCACTCCTCGCACAAACGTCAACAAGAACAAGACTCAAATTATGCAAATGGCAACAAGAAAGAGCAGGTGAAAACACAGAATGTAAAACACCAAATTGAAGAGCTCAGCTCAGTGTTCATTATCTGCAGGCCGCCCCAGTTCAAAGTTGCCCAAAAATAGCAACAGAACAAGGAGTGACCCTGAACTAGCAAACACACCATAACGTGAACCACTGACCAAATACAAACCATAACGATTAAGCCTTACTCTGGCACCGTCCTCTGACAGCATTGAGGAGAGAGAGAGAGATCACTTGAATGCAGGGGGCTTCCCTCGGGAGAATCAAGCGAGAGGGAGAGAGCATCACACACAGGGGCCTTCTTCTGGCAGCAGCGAGCAGGAGGCAGGTAGATGGTGCTGAGCACTCCCTCACCTTGTATACTTGCTTTGGCATTTTCAATCTTCCTTGATGCTTTAATCGGCCAAGTTGGTGAGAAAGTGAGAATTGCAATGTCATCAAGGCCCCATCAAGAGTGCGGGTCGGTAGGACAGTCTCCAGATCAGTTTGGTGGAGCCAAGAGACAAAGTACTTTCAGCTCTGTTGGACATGGAATGAGCCCCCTGCTAAAGGTAGAGACCGGCTCCCATTCAAAGTCGCAACTGGGTCTTTAAGCCGTTGATTTAGTGATAAAAAGGCTTATCATCAGAAACAAGTTGCGTCTCAGTGAATCACCCCTCTCACAATCTTAACTACATTTTTCTTGGTGATTATAGGCTGTTGACCTCACCTGAGTCCAGATGTAAGGTTTTGGCCCAAAACATTGACTGTCCATTTTCCTCTACAGTTGCTGCCTTATGAGTTCCACCGGCTGTTTGGGTTTTACTCCAGGTTCCAGCATTTGTAGTCTCTTCTGTCTCCAACCAAGATTTCTGCTATCACACTAACATCAAACGCATGTTCAGATGGCAAAAGGTGGAATATGTTAGGTTTGAACTTGGCAGTCTTTAGATCTCAAGAGAGTTCAATTGACACAGATCCTTCATCATATTTATTGGGAAATATGCCAATAAATTATGCATTATTAAAAGCAGAGTAATTGTTGAATCATGAAGTCTACATCTCAAAAATATGATGGTCCTCAGTAAGATAATGTAAATTGTTTGCGTCTCATTAAAGTTCCCGATCCTTAATTTTTTGCTGCAGAAATTTGACTATCTAAGCTCTACCATGGTCGTTCTTTGTAAGAATGATTAGTTCGCAGCTTATAGTTCACCCTGTTCTTATAGCCACTTAACATCAGCATCTTGTTGGCTTCTGAGTCCTGTGGATGAAAGGAGGAAGAGAATGAAATAAGTTATGGTTTCACTTCCTTCATATATCCTCACAGCCTTGGAAAGAGTGCATTTAAAGATTTACCAAAATAACAGGAAAGTGTGATGAGATTGCGAGGTTGGAAGCCCTCTTTAGGGCTCAATTAAAAGGGAAATCTACAGATGGGTTCAAAATCATTAGATTTTGATTGAATAAATAGGGAGTAACTGTTACCTTTGGCAGGGCAATCAGTAATAGGAGAACACAGAGAAGGAAATGGCACAGATGAAGCTGTATTTTTTAAAATCAACAGCCTGCCTTCAAGAACAGCATTGAAAATATACTTGGAAAAATGTGGGGAAGAGAATCAATTTCAATAGCTGTTTTCATAGATCTGGCAGAGATACACTAATCTTAACAATCACCTTCTGTGCTCTGCAAATATCTGCTATTAGACTTAAAGAAAATGTATATATTTGAGCAAAGACAAGTGACATATCATATTGGACAGGATATATATAAAAAGCATGCCATATCTGAAATGTTAATAAGGAACAAAGATTTAGAATATAAGTTGAAAAAAAATCAAAAATGTGTTCAAAGAGTTAAGTATGGATTAGTGTGGGAGGCTGTTTCTATGCTATACGACCTACAATATTATGGGGTGAAATTAAATAATGACCATAGAACAATTTATAACCAAATCGACAGCACCATTCATTGGCTTTGGGTATCCAGTCTCAACAATAGAAAATATAAAACTGGTAGGGAGAAAAAAAGATAGTGCATCTTATGTGAGATTTCCCTTCTCTTCCAGGGCAATGTTTTGCAATGATCTCAAAGAAAAACATGAAGAAAAGATAGTGATTAAAGGGGTTGATGCCAGCACCATGGAGACATTATTGGATTATACCTACACCAGCAAAGTCTACATCACCAAATATAATGTGCAGAGAATCTTGGAGGCTGCCAGTCTATTTCAGGTGAGAAATGATAACACCTTTTGTGGAAAGGTCAATTTTTGTCTCTCGTGCTGCCTCACACAGGGACATACTGTCTGCGTTTTATGCTGATCTAAAAGTGAACCTTATCCTGAGCCTTCTTCGATTCATAGTCACATGGCCGGGGAACTGGCCTTTCAGCCCAGAAGTCCCTGTGGGACATCAAGCACCAATTTACAGTTCATTGCTCACATTACAATCAACTTTTCCACTCATCCAAACACTAGGAGTAATTTGAAGTGGCCAAGTAACTTGCCTATCTGCACATTTTCAGGATGTGAGAAGAAAGCTCACGGTAGTGTAGTGGTTAGCACAAAACTTTTACAGTACCAGCAACCCGGGCTCAACAGTTGTTCTCTGTAAGGAGTCTGCATGTTCTCCACGTGACCGCGTGGGTTTCCTCCAGGAGCTCCAGTTTCCCTCCACAGTCCAAAGACGTACTGGTTGGTAGGTTATTGGTCATTGCAAGTTATGCTGTGAGTAGGCTACGATTAAACTGGGGGATTGCTGGGTGGCATGGCTCAAAGGGCCAGAAGGGCCTATTCCGTACTGTATCTCAATAAATAAATAAATAAGGAGAGGAAACCCACACAACTTGCTTATCTACATAAAAAATAGCATCTAAATAAAGATCTTCATTGGCCAAAAGGATCCTCTAAAATAGCAGCAACACACACAAAATGCTGGAGGAACTCAGCAGGTCGGGGAGCATCTCTGGAAAAAAGTACAGTGTCCTGCCAAAGGGCTTTGGCCCAAAACGTCGACTGTACCTTTTTCCATAGATGCCTCCCAGCCTGCCGAGTTCCTCCAGCACTTTGTGTGTGTTGCTCGGATTTCCAGCATCTGCAGATTTTCTCTTGTTTGCACTCTGAAATAGCAGGATGTGTTGCAGTTCTAACTATGCAGACTGTAAGTCAGGCTATTTGATTTTCTGTGCTGATGGCAGTGACTGATAACCATCAGCTGTTACTATGAGGAGAGGTCAATACCCAACAGAAGTCAAAGAGCATAGGCTATTATTAGAGGGCTAACGCTGCTGATCTTCAAAAATGACTGGAGGGGGTGTGCTGTGGATATGTAGATGAACCTATGTATTTGCAAACCATCCCCCATTACAGTCATTGGCTCCAGAATTGTAGGAAAATATTTTTATTTGTACACGATTGCAGCCAGTAAACAAGACTATTGACCTGATTAAATAATTTGCATCAAACCACAAATTGTACATTGCTTTTACCGAATGAGGAACCATAAAAAACATCAGATGTAATGGAATGATAAACATCTTAACTTCCACTCTGTGTACGTGACATCACCCGAGTGATCTGAAACTGTTCTACAACCTTCATGTGCCTTACTTCTCTAAAGCTAGACACCGCTCCACTGAAGGAGCAAGTGTCAGGGCCCCTTACTCTCTTGGGAAATCAGCTTGTTTGTTACTTGTCAGTTGTTTGAGCTTTGCAGCTGGTATCTCTGAATGTTTGAAGGTGCACATGCCCTTATGAGTCTGTAAACAGGAGGATGGTGTGGTTTTCACATCAATACATCTTCCTGCTTCTGCGGTAATCTTCTAGATTTGAAGTATGCAATGATCTTATGTGCAGAATCGAGCCATTTGGCCCATCTCTATCAGATGCAAAAGAAATTCCCTCTAGCTCTAACATTCTTCTGTCCATGGCTCAACTTAACATGTCCTCTGCTTTCTCAGCTCCTTAATTAATCAACTTCAGCTACATCATAAGACACCTAGGTGCATAGTTTCATCCAAAATGCCAGAGGGACTCAACAGGCCAGGCAGCATCTATGGAAAAGAGTAAACAGTCGAAGTTTCGGGCTGACAATCTTCATCAGCCGAGGAGCCAGAGTAAGAAAGTGGAGGGAAGGGAGTAAGAACCACAAGGTGATAGGTGAAACCAGGGGCCGGTGGGGGTGGGGGAAGTGTTGAAGTAAAGAGCTGGGAAGTTGATTGGTGAAAGTCGTACAGGGCTGGAAAAGGAGGAATATGATAGGAGAAGACAGAAAGCTGTTTTTCCAGTCCTGATGAAGGGTCTTGGTCTGAAACGTCGACTGTGCTCTTTTCCATAGATGCTGCCTGGCCTGCTGAGCTCCTCCAGCAATTTGTGTGTGCTGTTCGGATTTCCAGTGTCTGCAGATTCTCTCGTTTGCATATTTTCATCGCTCTGTTACTTGCTATTATTTTATATGTCCTCTTGGACTCAGTGAAATCAGTTTCTCCATGTCCAACTTCTAGTTTTTTTTCATAATGTTTGTTGAAGCTCCCTCTCCCTCCCATGTCCCTGAGCTGCACTATCTTTTATTATTTTGAGTTTTCTCCATGCTTTCAATGATAATTGCATTTTAAGCTATTTGTATTTCAATGTGTTATTCTTTCCTCTATTCTTTCATACTTTGCATTTTATTATTCTTTAGGTTCAGTCTTACACTTGTCAGTAGATCGCATTCTTGGTTATCTTGTCTCTTTTTAGTGGAAAATAGTTATCCTAAACCTAACAGATACTTATTTTCATTCCTGCATTTTATTCAAATGCTGTTATGACTCTTTGTCAATATTCTTAACAACTTTATCTGACTTAGCTTCATTTCTGTTTCCTGGTACTTAGCTTTTTCTCCAAACTGTAAGTCATTCTTTTTCATTCTTAATCATTATAAGTTACGATCACTGCTCCTAGATTTTCTTCTGCACCTTTCGTACATGCTCTTATCTGGGTAATTTCCTCATTGTCTTTCATGCACTGCCTGTGGTTCATTGCTGCCACCTTCTGCTTTGAACTAAGGAGTTACACTTGCTAAGTTCCAGTCCAGAAATGTTCCCTGAATCTAGGAAATGTTGCAAAATTAATGTCAATATATATCTCAGCAGCAAGGCTGAGGTCCATCAGGGTCAAAGACTTGTGACCGCAGCTCCAACAATAGATCACTGTCCTGGTGACTGTAGTGTTTTTGACTTTTACCCTCTCTTCCAACACTCAAGTTTACTATTTCTGGGTAACGCGAGTGAATCTGCAGATGCTGGAAATAAATAAAAACACAAAATGCCGGCAGAACTCAGCAGGCCAGACAGCATCTATGGGAGGAGGTAGTGACGACGTAGTGTCATCACAGCCTCCTCCCATAGATGCAGTTTGGCCTGCTGAGTTCTGCCAGCATTTTGTGTTTTTACTATTTCTGAGCTGTTACTTGTATCTCTGGAGTGAAGGATGGAGTCAAATAGCAATTTCATTCACCTGCCATCTTCTTGTGGTCCAACATAATTCCCAGACTCTCTATAAAACTGATACACACCTTGTTTTTTTCTTTTTGCATAGAAACTCATGCTATGTCAGCATGGAAACAGGCTCTTGGGTTGACTGTATCCACACTGGTGCAGTAGGCTATAGAGCCTGATTCCCCATCCACACCAATCCTATTTTCTTCTTGCATCTCTGTTTAATAGAGTTCTGCCATTTTCATCTCATTTCATTCCTTAACTTCTCATTTATTTTCACTATTTGAGATATTCATGTTTTATCCTATCTAAACTGCCTTTGCTCAATATTGTCATTTTCTTGAACCCTGCTAATGGGTTTTATTCAGTCAACCTCAAATGGCAGATCCTCTGTAGGGAATCTTTCTTTTTTATTGTTCTGTATATTCCGAAAGATCTCCTTAAGTGTCTATCATTGAATCTTGGGAGCAGATTGTAAAAGTCCCTTCACCTGATTTGCTGATTCACCTCAGCTAACTCTGCTGTCTTGCACTTTCCCTTGCCTCTACTTTGAGTCATTTGAAAGAGGCAGATGAAAACAGGCCCTTCAGCCCATTGAGCCTAACCCAACCTCCATCCACCATTCTACACAAATTCTATATTGATATCCTTCATTCCAATTATCCACATTAACTCCCCCACTGATGCACCATCAATAACTCTCGGAGACTGGAAGTGAACGATAGGCTTTTATTAACAGCAAGAGGAGCACGAGATCTCGAAGACTGAGGGAGGAGCAGTGCCCCAATCGCCTTTATACAGGGGTCTGTGGGAGGAGCCACAGGAGCAGTCAGCAGAGGGGCGTGTCCAGACAGGTATACATAGTTTACCACACCCACGTTTCTTCAGAATCGACCATTCACCGAAGCACAGTGGCCAATAAACTTACCACCCCACACATTTTTGGGATGTGGGGGTAAACTGAAGCACCTGGAGGAAAACCATGTGGTCGAAGTGAGCACATCCAAACTGCAGAAAGACTGAACCCAAGGTCAGATCTGAACCTTGTTCTCCAGGTCTGTGAGGCAGTGAGTGGCTCTACAACACCTAACGCTGTTCTGCCCTTTGATTGTTCCTTTTTAAATTGGTTTTGAATGCTGTATGGTTTGTCTTTTTTATCCTTTTATTATTTTTGTAACTTTCAGCCCCCACATTAAACAACGAATGCGGTCTAGGAGCTCCAGTCTGCAGTCATGACACATCCCCTGTCCCTAATGTATTAAATAACTAGTTCAGAAGTTAAAAGGAAGCAAGGACACATAGGATTCATGGTGGCATAACTGGATTCAGAACTAGTTAGGTGATAGGAGAAAAAGTGTAATGGTGGAAAGTTGCTTTTCATGACCAGAAACCTGAATGCAGTGGTGTATCACAAGGATCAATGCTGGGATCTGTTGTTTATCTATATTAATGACTTGGATGAGAATTGAATGAGAATGTGTGAGAATGCCTGTGAAGATGCAAGAGACTGCAGATGCTGGAATCTGAAGAGACACCCGAATTGCTGCATGAACTCAGTGGGTCAGGTGGCATCTGGATTAGATCCCATCTGCGGTTAAATTCCAATGTCCAGGGCCTGACAAGAAAGTTTGCTGGCAACACAAAGATTGGTGGAATGATAGATAGTCGCCTACCTACATCGATCAGGAGGCAAGTTGAACGGGGTGGTTGCAGATGAAATTCAATCCAGACAAGGGGGAGACGATGCTTTGGCCGTCGGAGTCAGAATCGGGTTTGTTATCACTGCCGTGAAATTTCAAATGACAGAAAATCTGCAGTTACTGGAAATCCAAGCAACACACACACACACACATTCCTGGAGGAACTCAGCAGGCCAGACAGTATCTATGGAAAAGACTACAGCAGATATTTCGGGCCGAAACTTTTCAGCAGGTCATGGCCTGAAACATCGACTGTACTCTTTTCCATAGGTGCTTGCTGGCCTGCTGAGTTCCTACAGCATTTTATGTGTGTTGTCATGCAATTTGTTGTTCTGTGGTAGAAGCACAGTGCAAGACATAAAAAATGACTCCAAGTTACAAATCAAAATTTAAAAAAATTAAACAGCGCAAATAGCTTGAATACTGGCCAGACATAAAGAGGGACCTTAAAAGCATTGATGGATCTTAGGGTGCAAGTTCATAGCCCCCTGAAAATGTCAACACAAGTGAGTAGGATGGTGAAGAAGACATTTAGCTCACTTGCCTTTGTCGACAAGGGTATTGAGTATCATTGTTGGCTTATCATTTAGTGGCTGGTTTGGGCACACTTGGAATTCTATGTACAGTTCTGGTCGTCACATTTGAGAAAGGGTATGGCAGTACTGTACATATTTGAAAGAGGGCAGAAGAGATTCCTCAGGATGTTTCTTGGATTGATGGCTTTAGTTACAAGGAGGGCAAAGATGGTCACAACTTTTTCCAAGGGTTAGGGAGTCTGAAACTGAAAGACATAGGTTTAAAGTGAGAGAACAAATGCTTTAAAGGGACCTGAGAGGGAGGTTTCCACACAGTGACTAGTGGATACATGGAAGCTGGTCACAGATTTATAAAGCATTTTGATAGCTACATGGGTAGTGAGGGAATGGAGGATTATGTATCAAATGCAGGAAGATGGGCCAAGCATGGATAGGCATCCTGGTTCACAGGAGTTGAGCTGAAGAGTGTTTCCATGCTGGATGACTCTATGATGATATATTTTATGCAATTAGTTTTTTTTAATAGATTTTTATTATCTTACCTCCTAGAGTGTATTATATTTAAACGTACTTGCTGAAGTCCACTCTTTGAGGACCACTGTAGCAGATGGAATATTTGCCTTTGTTTCAATAAGTACATTCAATGTCAGAGAAATGTATACATTATACATCTTGAAATTCTTTTTCTTCACAACGTCTACGAAAACAGAGGAGTCCCTCAAAGAATGAATGTCAGTTAAACGTTAGAAACCCAAAGCCACCCCCAGCTCACTCTCCCATGCACATTCAGCAGAAAAGCAACGATCCCCCCCCACCAGCAAAAAAAATCAGTGTCCCCCACCAAGCACTCAAGCGTGCAGCGAAGCATCAATAAAGACACAGACCTGCAGTACTCCAAAGACTACTCGTTCACCCAGTATTCAACACACCACAGGCTCTCTCTCCCTAATAAGGGAAAAGGAAAAAGGGGAGATATAAATGATAGAAATAGAGCTGTTTCTGAAGATGCAAACAAAGGAGTCGCCATTTAGCGCCATCTTGACTTTGCTCCGCTGCTCCCCGAGTTGTAAGATGAATCGAGTGCAATTGCAGGTAAGTACATGGACATGGCATTGGTTTTGCACACAATTTTGCTTTCCTCCTTTAGGGTGGGATATTATCTCATTGAACACATTTTGAGAAAGATTCATTCATTTGCTTCCGGGATAAACGGGTTGTCTCACGTAGGATGACTGAGCAGTTTGATTTATTTTCACTTGAGCTTAGATGACTAAAATATGATAATATCATATAAGCTTCTCAGAGGGTTTGACACCATATATTGACAACTTTCCCCTCTTGGGGGTATCTGCCACTGGGGAGTATCATTTCAGATAAAAAAAGGATCAGAGGTGAGGAGAAATTCTTCTCTGAGAGTCATAAATTCTTGGAGTTTTCTACTCAAGAGGGTTAAGGAGACTAACTTATTAGTTATACTCAAGGCTGAGAGATTTTTTTGAACTTTAGAGGAAATGAAATGTTATTGGAAAAGGCAAGATGTTAGAGGTGAAAATAAGGTCAACTCACAAAATCTGGTAGAGGAACTCTGCAGGGCAGGCAGTAGATATGGAGGAAAATGAGCAGTTGATGTTTTACATTGAAATCCTTCATTAATACTGGAAAGAAAGAGTTTGGAAGCCGGAATAAAATGGTAGTGGGAGGTGGAGAAGCACGAGCTGGCACGTGATAGGTGAGGGGTAATGGTAGGTAAGTAGGGGATGGAGTGGGAAGTGGCACTGATATGAGAAGCTGGGAGGTGATTGGTGAAAGAGGTAAAGGGCTGAAGAAGGAGAAATCTGATAGGTGGGGACAGTGGACCATGGGGTAAAGGAAAGGATGAGGAAGCTAAGTGTGGGTAATGGGCCGATTGTGAGGGCAGGGATAGATAAAAAGAAGTTCTAAAGGGACAGAAGGATAAGGAAAAACAAAGGGGGAGTGGGGGTGGAAACAAAGCCTCCCTGAGTTTATTATCTAGCAGAGCACGCTTAAGAGGCCACCCCTTTCGTACGTGTTTTATTCAGGCTCACACATGAAGAATGACAAAATGCAAGAATTATCAGTACTTAGAGTGCTAAGCCCAGTGAGATTCAGCAGAAAAAGTGGAAAGGGTTGGAGTAGGAACAAAGTCATTAGGGGGCAGAGGGAGGTGCATTCTTGCATGCCTGCTGACCGTTTCTCGTTTCATCTCCAGTTCCTGAGGATGGTGGACGCCTGTGCCAATTTCCTCAGTGAGGCCCTGCACCCAGACAACTGTGTGAGCATCCTAAGGCTGGCCGATACTCACTCCCTGGACGGGCTGAAGAAGTGCGTGCAGAACTACATTGTACAGAACTTCCCACAAGTACTGACTCACGAGGAATTCCTGGAGCTACCCGCAGAGATCCTGTCGGAGATTCTGGGCAGCGACGAGCTCTGTGTCACAGAGGAGGAGCAGGTTTTCGAGACAGCAATGCGCTGGGTGCGTTACCGAGAGGCGGAGAGGCAGCACCAGCTGAGCCAGGTGCTGAGACACGTTCGCCTACCCCTCCTGGACCCTTGGTACTTTGTGGAGTGGGTAGAAGGCGATGAACTTGTTTGGAAAAATCCTGACGTTTTCAGCCTGTTGCAAGAAGCCAGGATGTACCACCTATCGGGCAATGAGGTTGGAATCAACAGCACATATTCAGTCATTTTAACCTGGTTTTCACATTGTTCTGGTTTATATTGGTGGGTATAGATCTGGAAAATAAAATATTTCTACTTATGTAGTACATAGAACATAGAACAAGTTCAAGCTTAAGTTTATTTGGCATTGAATACCCATGAATGCAGCCAAACGAAGCAACATGACTCTGGTGGTAAGATGCAAAACCTTAGTCAGTTACCAGCAGTCACACACAGCACAGGGTGCATATAGCACATATACAGTAAGACAGCAGGCATATATACGATAGCAAGCGCCTATAAGATAGCAATGAAATACAGTCACAGAAAAAATATATAGTCCAAGTCCCTGAATCCATGAATGTTGCTGGGTGTCTGGGTGGCTACAAACAGGCAACGTCACATCTTCAGGCCTAATCTTTGCTATCAGCAAGGCCACAGGTATCCCCCGCCGTTTGGTAATAAACCAATGGATTGTACATACAACAATCCACACAGCCAATGTCCAACAGGACCTTTCAATCACCAGAAAAGCAACGAAGATGACCACTTGCTGTTAGACTGCACACCTCCTTCATGCGCCAATGCCTCTCTGACGCAGGCTCCATTATAATCCGCACCGTCCAGCTCCCACAGGTTCTCCTCCAACAAGCAGCTCACTGATGGGGTAGACCTGCAGTACTTTAAGTCCAACGGGGTCTTTCGATCATATAACATATGTTGAACCCATGGAAGCCAATGCTTCTGAGTTCTGCGTTCACTACAACACAGGCACTTAGGCCTGTGATATCCAGCCGACCCTTTAAGCTACTCTAAAATCAATCTAGCTTTTTCCTCCTACATTTCACTCCATATTTCTCTCATCCATGTGCCTATCTAAGAGTTTCTTAAATGCCCCTAATGCATCTGCCAGCAGGGTGTTCCATGCACCCACCACTCACTTATCTCTGACATCCATCCCATCAACCCCCCCTTTATTTCCTCCAATCCCCTTAAAATTATGCCTCCTTCTATTAGCTATTTCCACCCTGGTATAAAGTCTCTGGCTGTCCTCTCGATCTATGCCCCTTATCATCTTGTACCCCTCTATCAAGTCACCTCTCATCCTCTGTCGCTCCATCTTGCTTAGTCTATCTTGCCTTGCTTAGTCTATCCTCATAAGACATGCTCTCAAATCCAGGCAGCATCCTCTGCACCCCCTCTAAAGTTGCCACCTCCTTCCTTTAATGAGGTGACCAGAACTGAACACAATTTCCCCAAGTGTAGTCTAACCAGGGTTTCACAGAGCTGCAACGTTATCTCACAGCTCTTGAACTCAAAAGTAGACTTCATGACTTTCTAAATCTTTTGCAGTTAATATGCAGCAATGTTGTCATTGTGGAAAATCCCACAGTTTAACCTTGATGAAATTTGCATAGAATGATGTAGGGCGAGGATGAGTATTAATTGCAGCCTGAGGGTTTTTTTTTATTGCTCTTAGAAATAATTTATATCCACCTGAGAAAGCAGCCAAGTGCCCGACTTATTGTCACACAGGAGAAACATCTCCTGCAATTGGTCATCACTTCACTTCATTGTCAGCCTAGGTTTTGTGCCCAGTTATGGAATGGCTATAGTGGGTGAAGATATGGAGGAATATGACAAATTTTAAAATTGAGATGTTGTTGGACTGCAAATCAGTATACTTCAGCGATCAAGACTGAAATGGGAGTTTTGGATGATGTAAATGTAAATTTAAGGTAAATTGTTTCCATTGCCTGAGGCAATAGTATTGGCAGTTGGTATCCTACCTTGTTTTTACATGTAAGACATAGTATTTAATACACTGATGCAATAATAAGTAGAATTTCAGGTAATGTGACAGCAATGCTCTGTCAGATAGCAACTACACTTTCCTATTCTTTATCCTTGTGATAAAATCCAAACTTTGCACCGTCAGAAGAAAATTTGAATATGCTGCACTCAGTCCCAAGTGAATATAGATTCCAAAGGCTTGAAGCTCCAGCACAGATCCCCAGTCATTGCCAATTGTCAAACTGAAAATGAGCCAATATTTGGATTCTCTGCCTTTCTCTATGTCCAACCTTGTCCTTTAATCTACTCTCTTTTTTACATTCTTGTAGAAACTTCTATTGTCTGTTGCCGGGTGTATTCTTATTACCAAAAATATCTACTTACATTTTAAATTTATTGTCATCCTTTGCTGGTTTCTAAACATTCCCTAAATCTTAGGTTCACTATTAATCTTTATAATCCTGTATACCTTTTCCTTCGAGTTGATGTCACTTTTTTCTCATTTAGTCTTTTTTCCTCAACAGGATATACTGTACTTGTACTGAGACATATGAAATAGCTTCTTCATTATCTGTCATGGCAGATCTACTGAATTACCCTTCCATCTATTTTTTCCAAAGAAAACAGCCTTTAACTAGTTTAATCTGTTGTGGAATATCTCCATTCTTCTGCCAATTTACCATTTAACATTTTCCAGGGAAGATACTCTTCAACTAATTTGTCCTATTGCAACCATAGCAAACCTCAAGTCATTTTCTAATCTTGCTTCCTACTCATCCGGTTGGCTGCTGCCCGGAGCAGGTGAGGCAGCATTACTGTCCACGAGGGACGTGAGCCTTTGAGCTCGGAATTTTCTGCTAGGTGACAAAACAGATTAATGGCATGGTAGCAGTAATATTCATATGTCTAAATGAATCTTGATGATGGTCAGATTATAAATAAATTGTTTAATGCTCTGTGGATTTCCACTAAGCACTAACCCGTATCGCCCTTCTCCCATACAGTAGCCCTGCTTCACTGGCGAATCCCCCTACTACTGGAAACATCCCCTCAACGTCCACTCTATCTAGGCCTTTGAATATTTAGTAGGTTTCAAAATTTTCCCTCACTCTTCTAAATTCCAGAGAGTACAGGCCCAGAGCTATCAAACACTCCTCATATCTTAACCGTTCATTCTTGGAATCACTCAGAAACCACTTCTGGATATGGTCTGACCAGTGCCTTATAAAGCTTCAGCATTACATCTTTGCTTTTATATTCTAGTCCTCTTGAAAAGAATGCTAACATCGCACTTACCTTCCATACTAACAATCTGCAAATTAACCTTCAGGGAATCCTGCACTGGGACTCCAAAGTTACTTAGCAACTCTGATTTCTGAATTTTCTCCCCAGTTAGAAAATAGTCTATGCCTTTATTCCTTCCACCGCAGTGCCTGACCGTACACTTCCCTACACTGTCTCCCACCTGCCCATTCTCCTAATCTGTTCAAGTTCTTCTGTAGTCTCCATGCTTCCTCAATACTATCTGCCTTTCCACCTGTCGTTGTGACATCTGCAACTTGACCACAAAGCTTTCAGTTCTGTCATCCAAATCATTGACAGATAATGTGAAAGGTAATGGACCCAACACCAACCCCTGCTGAACACCACTAGACACCAGCAACCAACCAGAAAAAGCTCCCTTTATTCCCAGTCAGCCAATCTCCTATCCATGCCACTATCTTTCCTGTAATACCAAGGACACTTATCTTGTTAAACAGCTTCTGTGGCACCTTGTCAAAGCCCTTCTGAAAATCCAAGTAAACAATATCCATTGTCTCTCTGTCTATCCTGTCTGTTACTTACTCAAAGAATTCCAGTATATTTGTCAGGCAAGATTTCCCCTCAAGTCAGCCATGCTGACTTTGGCCTCTTTTATCATGTGGCTTAAAGTACCTCGAAAGCTCATCTGTACTGACCGACTCTAGCGTCTTGCCAACCACTGAAGTCAGGCTAACTGGCCTATTATTTCCTGTATTTTACCCCCTCCCTTCTCAAAGAGTGGAGTGATATTTGCAATTTTCCAGTCCTCCGGAACCATTCCAGAATCCAGTGATTCTTGAAAGATTATTACTATTGCCTCCTCAAACTCTCCAGCTACCACTTTCAGAACCCTGAGGTGTAGTACGTCTGGCCTGTGTGACTTATTTGCCTTTAAACTTTACAGCTTCCCAAGCAAGATAGAGTAATTCCCAAGCACCCCAGGTCATGCCCCACAAACCTGTCTCAGGAAGTGACAAACAACTTGATTAAGGTAGAGTAATGCGTGTGGATTATGTATGGGTTATAGCAAGGCATTTGATAATGTTCCCCATGGTAAGCTCATTCAGAAGGTCTGGGATCCAGGAAAACTCAGTTGCTTGGATTCAGAATTGGCTTGGCCACAAAAGGCAGAAGGATGGATGTATTCTGCTGTTCCATGGGGATTTGTTCAGGGACCCCTGCTCTTTGTGACTTGGATGAAGAAGTGAAAAGGTCATGCAGATGTCCTGAAGGTTGGTGGTGTTTTAGATAGTGTAGAAGGTTGTAATAATTATAATGGGACATTAATAAGATGCAAAGCTGGTCCGAAAAGGGACAGACTACACTCACTTCTGCCCCCTGATGCTGTCAAATTTCTGGCATGTTGCTTGTGACTTCCGTAGTGAAGACTGATGCGGAATAATTATTCAGTTCATTGGCTATTTCTTTGTTCCCTATTCCCAGCTTTCCAGCATTTATTACCAAGGCAAGAGTTTCTGAGTCAAAGCATGAGCACTGATAGGGGGTATAGTCACAGTATTTTCCCAGCACAGGTGAATTAAAATCTAGGGGCACTGGATTAAGGTGAGAGGGAAAAGATTTGGTTGCCTCCTCGACATTGGTGAGACCTGTTGTAAATTGGGGTCCGCTTTGTTGAGCACCTCTGTTTCATCCACCAAAAATGGAACATCCCGGTGGCCAAATTTTTAAATTCTGATTCCCATTTCCATTCTGACATGTTAGTCTATGAGGCCACCCTCAGGGTGGAGAAACAACATTTTATGTTCTGTCTGGATAGCCTCCAACCTGATGGCATGAATATCAATTTATCTTTCCAGTAAAAAATTCGCTCCCCCTCCCCTTTCCTCAATTCCTCACTCTGGCCTCTTATCTCTTCTCACCTGTCAATCACCTCCCCCGGGTCCCCTCCTCCTTCCCTTTCTCCTATGGTCCACTCTCCTCTCCTATCAGATCATTTCCTCTCCGGCCCTTTACCTTTCCCACCCACCTGGCTTCACCTATTGCCCTCCAGCTAGCCTCCTCCCCTCACCCCACCTTTTTATTCTGGCATCTTCCCCATTCCTCCTCAGTCCTGAAGAAGTGTCTCAGTCTGAAACGTCAACTGTTCATTCATTTCCATGGACACTGCCTGACCTGCTGAGTTCCTCCAACATTTCGTGTGTGTTGCTGAAGATTTAATGGGGCAGGTTTTTCCACACAGGGAAGGTGGGTAGTTGGAACAAACTGCGAAAGGATGTGGTACAGACAGGTACAATTACAATATTTAAAAGATGTATTGACAGAAAGGTTTAGAGCAGGGGTTCCCAACCTGGAGTCCATGGATGCCTTAATGTTATTGGTCCATGGCATAACAAAGGTTGGGAACACCTGATTTCAGGAGAAATGAGGCAAACACAGGCAAATGGAATTGATATATACAAATATTTGCCTTGGTTGGCCTTGACGAGTTAGGTTATAGGGCCCATTTTCATTGTCTATGACACTCTCAGATTACATTCTGAAATCAGCCTGGGAACCGGTCTAACAAAGTTATACATTTTTTTTTCATTTACTGTGATCTAATTCAGGAGCATTGAAAGCTGGAATAACTTGCTGTTTCCTCCCTATCGCACTCCTTTGTTTTGTACAGATTATTTCAGAGAGGACAAAGCCTAGGATGCAGGAGTTCCAGTCGGAGGTCTTCATGATAATAGGTGGCTGTACGAAGGATGAAAAGTTTGTGGCAGAAGTAACCTGCTTGGACCCACTCCGGCGAAGTCGCCTGGAAGTGGCCAAGCTGCCAATCACAGAGCAGGAGATGGAGAGCGAGAACAAGAAATGGGTGGAATTTGCATGTATCACTTTCCGTAATGAGGTCTACATCTCAGGTGAGCCCTGCGTCTAGAGGTACTTAATCCACTAGCAGCATTGGACATTGACTTCCATTTGTTTTCTTTCCAAATATCGTTGAAATGCAGGGAGTAATCAAATTTTTTAGCAACCCAAATGAATGGTCTCAACCCGAAACACCAGCTGTCCATTTCCCTCTGCAGATGCAGTTTGACCTATTGAGTTCCTCCAGGAGTTTGTTTTTCCTCCAGATTTCAACATCTGTAGTCTCTGGTGTCGCTAGTCAACCTTTTACTTCAGTTAACCAGAATTCCCGTGAATCACAGTGCATCAGTAATGGAGCAAGGCAGCGTTAGTTGTACGTATCTCAGCATTTGGTTTTGTTTTAACCAAGGCACCATTTTATACCTTGTTTTAAAATAATTAGTTACAAGGTTAACACAAAAGTTAAATTTGAATGCTGCCCTCACACTTCAGGGTGAACTTTAACCCCATTAGTCCTGGAAGGCATATGCCAAGCCAGTAGTCGCTGGACCCCGATAGCATGGCATGAACAAACCGTCATTCTGAAGGGGGGGGGCAGGCTATCAGCTCAGATGGACCTCTGGCTGGTCTATTGCTTGGACCCCTGAATCTTGGTCAGTTCAGAGACAAACTGGTGAGGGACTCTTCTGATTGGCTTGTCCTGTTTGCCTGACAATCAGGAGCAGGGGGACGAATTGCAGCCAGAACTTATGGAACAGTCCCTTCAAGTAGTCAAGCAGGGCTGAGTCCTCACATACTCACATTCAAACGGACTTCTGCAGGCCACGGGAATGGCAGGTAACTGGGATTCTATGAACCAATAGCAGTGACCCAGCTCCCCAGTGTAAAGGGGAGAACCCTCTGCCTGGAGCTCTTATCCTCTCATTGTCAGAGGATAACAGCAGACCACCAGGATACACCTGGACTGCAGACAAGGGTGAGGAGCTGGCGAGTATGCTGGAGCAGCCCACTTTGTGGTTGTGAAATTGAATGGAAGGCACTTCAAAGGGAATGGCAAGCTCTCAAGCAGTGAGTGATTCTGACTAAGTGGGTCCCAACTCGATTACAATTGCTCAGTCCCCGAACAGCAATTTGTAATTGGCCTGAGCCCTGGGGACTCCTCTTTCATCCAGCTGGCCCCTACATGCTGGGCCTGATTTGTGTTGCTTTCTAGGGAGTGTAGAGAAACCTTTACTTGGTATCTGCTCTATGCCACATTTAATTGGGGAGCTTTTCACCATACCATTGCCAGGTCACACCTGACCTGTAGGTGTTCAGAGTATCGGGGCTTTATTCTCACGTCAAGCCCGTGCTGTTCTGTCCTGAGAATGTTTGCTGCTATATTTTTTGTTTGTATATATATATATATATATATATATATATATATATATATATGTTTGCTGCAGGAGACTTTATTTTAGCATCAATAGTTTTTCCAGGCAAGCTGTGGCAAGGGACTAGGGAACTTACCCTTCCTTTACTTGCCCTTATCGAACTGTCTGCATTTTTTTAACCATAGCTGACGGGAAATGGTGGGACATTGCAAGGGGAGATGGGCTGAATGGCTGTCATTGGGAAATATGGAAATTTACAAAGCACCAGAATCCTTCACCCTAAAGAAGTGAAAAACTCAGTACAAAAGGTCACGCATGTGCCATTGCTGGTTCCGGCAGCCCCATTAACAATTGTTGAATTTTAAAAATAAACCCCAAGGAAGTTCCATGCAGATTGGCTCACTGCCAGGCTGATTTTCAAAGAGTTCAGTGTTGAAAAAATTGTTAACTGTATCCTAGGAAGAAATGAAGATACAAAGAGGATATTTAGTATGTGTTAATTTTGGTATTGGTCAATTAGTGTTGCATTTATACTGCAAAACACTGCTTCCTCCACAGGGCTTGTAATTCTTACAAATTTCCACAGCCTCCCTGCTTTCCTGCCCTTTCGTCAGTGGCCAATGATTTTCAGAGGTTTTGGAGTGAGCACTCTACCCAGCTCAATCACATTTGTGCAGCTTTGATATCAGCACCATGCCTGACAAAGAAAATTGCTCCATTCCACTCTCAAACACTTCAACTGTCCTTTTCATTAAGAGAGGAAGCTTCTGTTTTGCCATGGTCCTGTGTGCTAACTGTTCCCCTGTTGTAGACTTCCTCCAGAAGAACTAACCTTTCCTTGCAAAAAAAATTTAAAATGCAGATGTTGGAAATCGAAAATAGAAACAGAAAATGCCCGGTATGTGCAGCAGGTTAGGCTGCATCTGTGGCAAGATAAAAAAGGGTTAACGTTGACCTGAAATGTAATCTCTCTTTCTCTTCCTACAAAGGTCCCACATTTTCAGTTAACAGTTTAACTTTTCTATGTGCCTACTGTGCTGAAGCTTGTTACTGCTTTGCATCTCTCTCCACCTTCGAAGCCCGAGGCAATATTCATGCCACCATTCACAATATCAGATTTCCGTAGCACGGAAGGCTATTGTGCCTGCTGGCACTGCGTTATTTGAAAATGCTATCAGTTAGTCAGTGCCCTGGCTTATTGCTTTATTTGTTTATCCAGTTTTGCTTCAGTAGTTGGAAGTCAGTGTGAGATCTCCTGTCTCAGAGTCAAGAAGGTGACACCAGCTCCAGTAACTGATTCAAAGTACTAGGAACTTTAGCATAGTATCTGAATCACTCTACTGCTCGTGCACTGGAGTTCTGCCTGTCCCTCCACCCAAGCCTGGGTTTGTTCATCTGAGCTTGATTCTTTCAGTAGATGTCTGCACACACGGTTGCAGAACAGGGTGTCTCAGAGTCGTTTCTCAAGGTTGGAGCCCACACTGCAGAGACTTGAGAGAAAAAAAAGAACTTTGTTAGCATTTTGTTGTATCTTAGAGGAAGTGAGTATTACATTATTAGACATTCTGCCTTTTAAATGAAATGAAATCTCAAACGGAAACACTGTCTGCTTTCTAAATGATCAATGATCCCAAGAAGAACATGGGAGATGTTCATGCTGTTTTATCCAATACTTACAGATTAGACTAACCACTTTGCTGTTGAGGGAGCTTGCTATGTACAAGTTGGCTGCTGTAATTCTGACTGGTGACTAATCTTCAATAATTCCAAATTGACCGTCGGGGATTTCAAAAGCACTGAGATCATTATGGAAACTCTTCTCACAAGAGCCTTGGGAAGGGAGACAACAGAATGAAAATAGAAATAGCTGCAGACACTCAGCAGGACAGGCAGCTTCAGTGGAAGAGAAAGAGGGTTAATAATTCGGGTCCAAGACCCTTCATCAGAACAATATGATAGGAAATAATGGATGTGGCTGTGTGTTCCTTCATGCGACGCAGTTTTGGGCTGTATGAGCGTGGTAACCATGCACTGAATGTCATCTCAGTGAGACTGGACAGAGATCCTTTCAGTATTGCTATTTAATATACTCGCAACATTCTATTGGAAGATGCACAGATGATCATAGCAACCTGCTCCATTAAGAAAAATCATCTCATCTTTGGTTCTCCTGTCAGTTTTCCACCACTGGAAACACTTTTATGTCAGTTACCATCAGAATCATTAATAGTTCTGGATATCCTAAGCTTGTGCTCAACCCCCCCCCCCCCCAAACTCTAATCTTCTCCAATGGCATCTTATCTAGTTCACCTAGAGAAGTCAGAGCACACTTGGCCACACCCAGGGGTGGAGGCACAGGAGGTTCTCAGTGTCCAATGATGTGAAACATTTTTTCACCACCACACTGTCAGTTTTACAATCTGCTGCTAGTATACACTTCATCCATATTAATGCAAGCAATCCTGCAGATGCTGTAAATCTTGAGCAACACACAGAAATGTTCAGTAAGTCAGGCAGTGTCTATGGAGTGGAATAACCAGTCAATGTTTCGGGACCGTTGATCAGGACTGCATATTAAGTCTGCATGGGATGGTCAGTGTCTATGTGAGGGAGATTAATAATAATATTTTCCTTGGGCTCTCCAGGTGGTAAAGAAACTCAACACGAGGTTTGGAAGTACAATGCCTCCTTAAATAAATGGATTCAAGTTGAATATTTAAACACTGGACGGTGGCGACATAAGATGGCCGTTCTGAATGGCAAGGTGTACGCGGTTGGAGGCTTTGATGGCATCACACGACTCAACAGTGTGGAAGCATATGATCCATTTCACAACTGCTGGACTGAGGTATCTTTCGAGGGGAATATCAAGCAGTGTAATACAAACCCCAGACTACAGTACCTTGACAATTTCTTCTCTGTGCTCTCTCTAATTTCATACATTACATCCTGTGGCACAGTTCTTTTTGATGCTGTTTTTGCCAGGTCTGCGTGTCACACCTATCGAGAAAGAATACAAACCTTAACCTTTTAACCTCCCAGACACACCAAAGCACTTCACACCCAAAATGGCACATTTTAGCTGAAGTTTCTAATGAAATGCAGGGAAACTGATTCAAGAAATTTTACAGAACAAGGTCCTCCTGGGCAATTGGGAAAGATGACAGAGTTATGGATTAATATGTTAGTGGGAGGAAGGTATCTGCAAAGGTACTACACTGAAGTCTTGTCTTAGATATTGTTCATGAGCAAAAGCAGGCAGACTTGACAGAGATGAGAAGGCTAACAGAACCCACAAGAAAATATTTATTGAAGTTAAAATAGCAATCCGTTTATTTGAATAAAATAAATAGATCCAGTCTGTTACTATTCGTATCTAAATAAGGTCTGTTGTGAACCCAAGTTATTCCAAAGCACTTAACAGTTAAAAAGAAAGTTTATTTTAATGATGACCCTGTTATATTGAGGAACAGCAGCTTCCAGTAAATGCACAGCAAGATCCCACAAACAAAAATATCCAGAAATTCTGTACTTGTTTTTCAGATGTTAGTAGAAGGAGAAAAGTAGGCCAACACCTGGATGAAAATTCTCCAGCTGTTTGGATAGTTTCTCATTTTACCTTAAAGACAACAGATATGACAGCACCTTTCCCATGTTGCTCTGCAACATCCGGTTGGATTATACTTTCAAGGAGTTAAATTTGAGTCGGGAAACAAACTACTCAACTTAAACAAGCCCAACTTTTCCCCATCGATCTTTATATTTAATTAAAATGTAAATGAGCTAAAAGCCTGGTTTGGTCCAACCATGTTGACCCCAGGGCCAAGAAAGCTCACCAGGGCCTCTACTTGCTCAAGAGCCTAAAGATATCTGGCGTACCCCTTTGACCATCACCAATTTTTACTGATGCTCTAGGGAAAGCAGCCTATCTGGATGTGTCACAGGTTGCTATGGCAACTGCTCTGCCTTTGCCCACAAGAAACTGCAGAGAGTTGTGGACACAGCTCAGCACATCACAAAAACCGGTCTCCCTTCCTTGGACTCTGTCTACACTTCTGGTTGCCTTGATAAGGCAGCCAGCAGAATGGAAGACCCCACTCACCCTGGGCGTTCTCTCTTCTCCCCTCCTGCATTGGGTAGAAGATACCATCAGGCTCAAGGACAACTTCTATCCCACTGTCGTATGACTATTGAACGGCTCCCCCATACAGTAAGGTGGACTTGACTTCCCGCAGTCTATTTCCATGTGACTTTGCACTGTAGTTTCTCTGACATTATAACACTTCATTCTGCAAACCTCATTGCATTGTTGTAATGAATTGATTTGTATGAATGGTATGCCAGTTCTTCATGTGACAATAATACACCAATTTATAACCAAGGATAGGCTATTTGGCTCGACAGAAGTGTTCTGTGCAGCACCATGTTTGAAAATTCCCTCATGAAATGCCCTTCCATGTCACATCTCGAGGATTCTCAAATCCATAATCAGTGACTCAGAGGTTCAAATATTGTGCCATCCTGCCCCTCTGTTCCTTTCAGAACAACTCTCTTTGAGGCAGTAATTACAATCCATTCCTCCTCTTTAAGTCTGATGCACCAACCAACCTAACTGAGTAAAGCTGTTTCCAGATCTTTAACCTTGCTCATACTGTGCACGGGGCAGATTTTAGTTGGTGATCATTTGCATGCGTGTTGTCCCTACAGTGGGGGCAGCAGATATCTGACCAAGAGACCTGGGTTGTTGGGTGCTTGGTTAAACCCTGGTGAGGTGCTGAGATCAACTACGTTAAGCTGCTACTCTCACTTTCATTTGTTGTGAGACAATTTCCTTCAACATCACATTTCGCTGCCAAGGCATTGGAGGCAGCTTTTCCGCCTGGACCTGGGTAACGCAGAAGTAGAATTGGGGAGAAGTTAGTAAAAAAGTCTTCTTTCTATTTTAACCCATTTATACTCAAAATCTATGAAATAACTATTTTTGTGATGGTATTGGGTTTGCTGATTGCGAAGTTTTAAGCTCAAATGAAGATATTAAACCCTATCCGAGATAAATAGCCACGAGTACAGTCACTAAAGGGAGATTATACTGTGACTACCCAATCTTCAAAAGCTGCTCCACTTGCCATGTTTATTCTCCATGGTGAGGTTAGCTGCCAATACCCACTATGCGAGCATTGGGCCCCTCTCCCTATCAAAGAGAAGGTACTTCCAGCTAACAAAGCAGTTTAAAATACAATTCATTTATTTTCAGTGATACACATTTAAACTCAAACAACACTCTTAAAGCACATTTAAAACTCACAGAGGATTTCTATTTTAAACATTTCCAAATTATAAACCATTTCTAAAACACAACACACGAAAGATAAAGGATTTCCAAAACACAGGAACAATTCCTACAAACAAAAAAGATTAATCAAAGACACAGATGAACAAATTGTCTGTTGCAGTAACTGTAGCCCGGGGAATAGATTCTAGTTCACCCTATGTTTCTTTTATGTTTGTTGATGTTCCTTAACTCATTTCTAACAAGCCTGAACTGCTCTCTACACTTAGACTTTTTTTCTGTCACCTGGGTGACTTCACACACATAGAAGCGTAGAAAACCTACAGCACAATACAGGCCCTTCGGCCCACAAAGTTGTACCAAACATGTCCTTACCATAGAACTACCTAGGCTTACCCATAGCCCTCTATTTTTCTAAATATGACATTTCCTCAGATGCCCTTTTTCATACAGTCTAAAAGCATTTCGGAGACACAGAGCTCTGCAAATACTTTAAAGCTAACTTACTTGAGTATACTAAACTCCAACATTAATAGATCAGTTATTGACATACTAATTGATGTGCTTCCATCTGGTCCGCAAGGTGTTTTTGAACTAAACAACTTAGTCCATTTGTCTGTTTTGAAACACGCCAATTTAAATAACCTATCGAATAATACTGCGCCTCTAAGCAATAAGATAGGATGCTATGAGCTAGCATCTGCTTCTCGCAGACAGAGCATCTGCAAATACGTATATAGGGCTTGTTCATAAAGCTGTGTTTTTAACTTCAAGCTGATTACTGCAGTCCATTTACATTTTGAGAGCTGCAGACTGACTTGCCTTTACCTCCAGAAGTTAATCAACTGTTAATAGTTGGAAGTTTGTAATCTTACAAATGGCAGCTGTTGTGTTTAAAAAGCAAGCTTAGCAAACAACCAAAGGGCCCACTGCCCAAGAAGTGAATTTCCATCACCATTTAATTTTATTGCTTTAGTTAATATTATTTCTTTTGCCACAGGGAGTTCCACTCCTCATAAATGTGAGTTCATTTGCCGCCACTACCTACAATAAGAAGCTATATATTATTGGAGGAGGACCCAATGGGAAACTGGCTACAGACAGAACCCAGTGTTATGACCCTGCAACAAATACGTGGAGCCTGAAATCGCCTATGCCTATAGAAGCCAAATGCATCAATGCGGTTACATTTAAGGACCATATTTATGTTGTGGGTATGTGAAGGTGGTTGCTTACTGTGGATCTCTATATGATGAGTGCACAAAAGAAAGATACTTATGACAGCAAAGACCATTGACTCCACTTAGATCATGATACCCCTCTGTCTTAACTTGACATCTGCGCTTTGCTAACCTATTTAGCAAGTACTGGTTTACGGTAAATGTAGTAATAGATTAGGCATTTACCACCATCTTGGTGGTAAAGTTGTGTGGAGCTGCTTTGTAATCACTTTCATTTTAGTTATTCAATACAACTAATAATATATCAGGCAATAACACCAAAGTTAGTGTTCCACTACTCTACCAGGAAATGTTTTTGTTGTATCAAAGTATAAATTATGTGTGAGAAAGAGCCTATCACCTACAAAAGCATCCAGATTAAGTGAGTTGATAAAACTGACAAAACTTTAGCAGATGGAAACCCGCAGCGAAGTGCACGATAATCCATTATAAATCCACCAAAGGAAAGTTAGAGAACTCCCTCAGAATCAAAATGGCAAATGGAGTGTTAGCCCTTACTTCCAGACACTGCAACACAAAAATCAGGAAGTGAGTCCATATTATTCTGATCAAGACGTACAAAAAAGCTGGATGAACTCAGCAGGTCGTTGACTGCTTCTTTCAACGGATGCCGCCCGACCTGCTGAGTTCATCCAGCTTTTTTGTACGTCTTGATTTGACCACAGCATCTGCAGTGCACTTTGTGCATATTATTCTGATGTATCGTAATAGTGGGAGGATATCAGAATCAGATTGAGATTTAATATCACTGGCATATGTTGGGAAATTTGTTAATTTTATATCAGCAATACAATGAAATTGTTTTTTGTGTGCCATACTCTGCCAGAGCCTTGGCGACCGCTTAGTTTTTCAAGTGGTTGTCTCGGAGGAAAGATTCTGTGAGTGTTCCCCCACGTCCTTCTCACAGCGCAGTGTTTTTTTTGTGTGAGGCCGAGTTGAGAGTTCGACATTCAACCCAGCACAGATGGAAAGTGTGTCTGGGAGCGGCCCAATTAGATTTGAACTCGGGAACCTTTGCTCCGGAGTCCGGCACTGATGTCACTGCGCCACCAGCCGGCTACAATGAAATACATAATAAATAAATAGAGAAGAGAAAAAACGGAATTGCACTATATATATATATATATATATATATATATATTTACACACACACACACAGATACAGACACAGACACACACATAAAAATACTTAAGATAAGTAGTGCAACAAAAATGAAATAAGAGGTAAGGTAGTGTTCATGGGTTCAATTCATGAGTTCAATGTCCATTCAGAAATCAGATGACAGAGGGGAAAAGCTGTTCCTGAATTGCTAAGTGTGTGCTTTCAGGCTTCTGTACCTCCTTCCCAATGAGAGGAGGGCCTCTCCTGGGTGGTGGTTCTACAGAATGACCTCAGACACAAGTCGGCCCCTTTAGTTTAATGAGAGGGTATTGCTGCAAGAATTTCAGCTGTTTTAGTTTAGGTAGGTTCATTGTTGAAAAATCTTTTAATAAGCTTTTAAAGATTGTAAAACTTTCTTTAATAAAGTAAGTTAGTTCTTTTAATGTCATTACAGTGGCTAGAAAATTTGGAAGTAATTGATTTTAACTATTTTATCTCTGTTTAAAATTGATTTGTTTTAAATTATTTAAGTTGTTTGGCATTTTTTAACTTTAAGAATTCCTCCTACAAGTTCACATGGGGAGAACAGTCACAGATAAGCCTTTTCCAAGTCAGTGCTGAGTCGCCACACACCATACAGTTTGGGCCAACATCTCCTGTACATTAACCATGGTGTTTGAGATTCATGGAACAAGAAATTATATTGTGTACTTGATCTCCAAACTTCAATGAAAGTACTGAAGCCCATTGGAATAAATGATCCTCTAACATTCAGTCACCTTGATCCAGAATCCTTGGCTATTAATCTGTATCAGGGCTGTGTTTTCAGTTGCAATTTATTTATTTATTTATGATTGAATGGTTAGACTTTTGGAAGTATGCCAGACTAAAGAAGAATAACATTAGCTATTTTGAATGATGCAAATTGGCAACTGTATAACATATATCCCTGATGGACTGATTGGAAGTTGCTGCACAAAGATTTAAATTTCCCTGCGCAAACACTAGGAAATCTGCCGATGCTTTAAATTTCCCTGGTTTTGTTGCGAGCAAACGACAGCGCCACCTTCTGGCTAATCCTATGTTTGTGAAAAAGCATTTTCAGAGCTGTTTCATAGCATCTGTCGCAAGACAAATTTCACAACATATGCCAGTGATATTAAACCTGATTTTGATTCTGATTCATTAATTTCTCCTCCATCAGATGAAATACAAAAAAAAATAACCCAGGAAGGCAACATGGGTGATAGAAGGAGTTGCTTTTGAAATATTTGGGTCAGGAAGAACTTTTCACAGAAAGGAGTATTTAGTTTGTGGAATAAATTACATAAGGAAAGACATTGAAACAGAGGTCATGAGAAAGTGCAATATGATTCTAGAGAAAGAGTAGATTGAAGGATAGGATGAAAAGATAGAGTGGGAGTAAACAATTAGGTGAAATATTGAGTAGGTGGGTTATGTTAGGCAGGAGGTGGGAGTAAGTGTGTTATGGACAATGGGACAGGTGATAAAATTACTTAGGTGGGATTGATGTACATGGTGAGGAAGAAGTATGGGATTAGGAAAATGATTCAGTGGCTACATTTGAGACAAACGAGGCTGATGGTATTTAGAGGTCTGCTCAGCTGTGGTTTAAGCACATTTTAAGGATGAAATACATGGTGAGATGATAATGGAGGATTGGTGATTATGGTGAGGTGGGGAGTTTGGATGAGGCAGTGGAAGAAAAAGGAATTCTGTCAGATTCACTAAGTTCCAATTGTGCATGCTATGCTGCTGTTAATTTCCACTGTTATAGCTGCCATATAGAACAAAATAGTTTTATTTTGAAAGCTTCAAGCATTTTCTATTGTATTTATAAAGTAAGTTTTCTATTACTGTACCTAGTTAAGAGAGGCCAAGAGTAGATACGATGTTGGAATGAAGTTGGACACGGTATTGAATAGCATGGAAGTTACAAAACCTTTGGAAGGACACAGTTTGTGAGAACTGTATGATGTAGCAGTGGTGCTGTTAAACGTCCAAACACTCACCAGGATATACAGAGGAAGCGGTTCAAAATGCCAGTCGGGATGCCACGTTAAATTGATGCCATTTGCCATTTTTAAACTCCACCTATCAACTGACACTCTTCCTTAAAAATATAAACATAAGCCAAACGTGTTTTGCACCAAAACTGATTTTCAAACAGTGCAACTTATCAACCATTGTGTTGTTAATGTTCTTGTTGGGATTCTACAGGAGCAGGCCCAAGGTGCAGGCAGTGACAAGGTTGGTATTAGAGAAAGGTGGTTGAAACGGAGTGTGATACACGTAAAGCAAAAGAAATATGGCGGGAATGGGAAAACTAGTTCCACAAAATAACAAATTTTACGACCTGATTCCGATTCTGATATTCAATTAGATCTGAGGATAAGGTTACAATTAACTTCATTTATGTGATTCAACTTTCACTGAAACTTAGTTTGCATACCATTGTATGTGATAGAATGAGGCCATTTGGCCCTTCTTTGTATGGGTGTAAAGGAAAAGTTGGATTGGTTAGGAAGCAGAGAGTAGTGGCGAATTAGTGTATTTTTCAGGCCAGAAGAAGGCGCTTGTTGAAAGGCACACTCATCATTTGCTACACACCAAGCTTAGAGGGAACAATTCCAGATTTGCAATTGACGCAAACTTAATAAAATAATTCAAGAAGATACATGTGGACTATTAGAATGAGTGACACACAGCCAGATAAAACCAGAAAAATGAAGCAAGTGTCATCTGAGTGTGGCAATTCATTGCAAACTGCTCTGCAGATCCCTTCATTACAGACTGCTCTCTGCAGATCCCTTCATTACAGACTGCTCTGCAGATCCCTTCATTACAGACTGCTTCCTGCAGATCCCTTCATTACAGACTGCTCTCTGCAGATCCCTTCATTACAGACTGCATCCTGCAGATCCCTTCATTACAGACTGCTCCCTGCAGATCCCTTCATTACAGACTGCTTCCTGCAGATCCCTTCATTACGGACTGCTCCCTGCAGATCCCTTCATTACAGACTGCTCTCTGCAGATCCCTTCATTACAGACTGCTCTGCAGATCCCTTCATTACAGACTGCTTCCTGCAGATCCCTTCATTACAGACTGCATCCTGCAGATCCCTTCATTACAGACTGCTCTCTGCAGATCCCTTCATTACAGACGGCTTCCTGCAGATCCCTTCATTACGGACTGCTCCCTGCAGATCCCTTCATTACAGACTGCTTCCTGCAGATCCCTTCATTACAGACTGCTCCCTGCAGATCCCTTCATTACAGACTGCATCCTGCAGATCCCTTCATTACAGACTGCTTCCTGCAGATCCCTTCATTACAGACTGCTCCCTGCAGATCCCTTCATTACAGACTGCATCCTGCAGATCCCTTCATTACAGACTGCTCTCTGCAGATCCCTTCATTACAGACTGCTTCCTGCAGATCCCTTCATTACAGACTGCTCCCTGCAGATCCCTTCATTACAGACTGCTCTCTGCAGATCCCTTCATTACAGACTGCTCTCTGCAGAACTTTTCATTACTTACAAGTGCTCCACTCTTTGAAATCTAAATTCTAAGACACTAAGAATTCTGCACTTGCTCTATAACTATAGTACTATATTTTGCAATCTCTTATTTCAGTTCCCTTGTTCTGATGTGTCGAAATGATCTTTATGGGTGGCATGCAAAGCTAAGTTTCTCGCTGCACTTTGGTGAATGTGACAATAATAAGCTAGTTTTCCAATTTAACTCAAAATAGGGTGAAGAGATTAATTATCCATGTCTAGTTTCTATCTCAGTACACTTTGAAGGGACTTCTTGAATAGTTCAATCACACCAGTGAAGGATACCATGAGAGCTGGATTCATGAATGTCACTGCTCTGTCATAAAGTGCCAGCCTAAAGGATCTGTCCTAGCGTGTGAAGAGTAGAACCTAAGGCAGAAGTCACGTAATATCAATTTGTGGTTATTTAATTTAAATGCATCAGATTCTGCAGATGCCTGAAATCTTGAGCAATACAAACAAAATACTGGAGAGACTCAGCAGGTCGGGCAGCATCTATAGAGGGGAATAAACAGGCCGAGACCCTTCATCGGAACTCAGATGAATAATAGTCAATGTTTTGAACTGAGACCCTTCATCAGTCCAACTATTTTCTTTTTCCATAATGTTTCTTCCCAGATGAGCATCTGGCCTGTGCCAGTCGGCATTTTTCCAATGACTGCCAGCCAGAGGTGCATATGTAAATATTGTTTTCTTAGAAGCAGCTTCTTGTGGATGTAGGTGGCAGGTGTGTCATCCCTGAATGAATCCACAGGAAAATAATCAGCCTCATTCCTCACCTAAGTAGCTGATGGAAGTACCTGTTGGGCAAGCTCGAAGCAACTTAAATACAATCAGTTTTGGCACTGTTGGTTATTATCTGGTTGTTGTAAATTAATTTTTGACCAATTGTGAGTGTGGCTGCATGTAGGGAGTATGGGGTGGCTGAGCCAGACTGTAGATAGCATTCTATATGGATTGGAACAAAAGGGGCCCCACCAGGGGAGCATATTTGGAGGAGGAGGGGCTGAGGGAGCAGGTGGACACAGCAATGAGGAGCTTTACAGACAGGTGGAGATCAAGACAAATGGTATGTGCAGAACAGAAACTTGGTTTTAATGCCGCTGTCATAAATGACCAGGTGCTAGAATATCACTAGAGCAAATCATCGCCCTCGGTTTCTGCCAGGTATGACTCTCAGTGCGTTAATCTCTCTCTCTCTCTCTCTATTTCCTCAGGTGGTGCAATGAAGGCCCTTTACTGCTACAGCCCCAGAGAGGACTCGTGGGCTCTCGTCACGCAGTTTGGCCACGAGCGCGCCAGCTGTGGGATTGCAGCCTGCAGCAACAAGCTCTTCATCACCGGCGGCCGCGACGAGAAGAACGAGGTCATTGCCACCGTGCTCTGCTGGGACACAGAGAAGCAGAAGCTGACGGAGGAGTGTGTCTTGCCCCGCGGAGTCTCCCACCACGGCAGCGTCACTGTGAGGAAGTCCTACACGCACATCCGCCGCATCGTCCCGGGGGCGGTCTCCGTATGACACATAGCTGAAACGCGGGAAGCTTTCTCAGCTGCAGTGTGGCCGCCTGGGAAGACTTTGACTGGAAACTCAGAGACAGTTAGAAAAGTGTGGAGCCTGTCACCTGGATCTTGTGTCCGTGGAAGGCATCAAAGAACTGGCTGCACACCCAATACAAATGGGACAAACACAACATTGACAAAAGAGATGGGAATATGAATCTAATCCAAGAAGATGCCTTGGATTCATTTTAGTGCACAAAGGAACTGAAAGATACACGTCACATATGGACAATGTCTAATGGAAGAACACTGGGGACACATCAAGAAGATGCCTTGAATTCGTTTTAGTGCACAAAGGAACTGGAAGATACACGTCACATATAGACAACGTCTAATGTAAGAACACTGGGGACACATTGAGAATGAGGGGACATGGAGGGAAAATGGCAAGGAATGAGGGAGATTATATAAATTGAAAAGAGGATTAAAAACATGAAGCCAGGCCTCAGGTACTATGCTCTCCCCTATGTGCTGTCATCGCATTGGGAGACATCAGCTACCTGTTGGCTTGGGCTCAAAGCAATGTGAGTTTACAGCCAGAATGAGGGTCGTTCATCTACTGCTCCTGCCTGGCCCTTTTGGGTCAGAAAACCCTTGGCCTCAGGCAGCCATTTCTCCATCTCTTGCCACTACCTAGAACAGGCCGTGAGCTGCAATTCTCATTCTCTCTAGGCTCCTCCTGGGAGAGGCAGCAGACGGTTGCACAGATGAAATCCACCCTCCCTGGCCCTGGTCCTGGCCCTGGCCCTGGCCCTGGCCTGCGGGTGCAGCAGTGCTTCCTGCCGTTTGTCAGTACGGGTACTGTAGATACTTATGCTGGTGCGGGCAGAATTTCTTGTAGCAGATGCTATTCATTGATAAAAGAGGATCCACTTGGACTCAGCACCAGGGAGTCTAGCAGGCAACTGAGGCCTTGCTGGATTGACATGAGGTTGATTGGAAGATGGGTAAATGCATTCCCCTGCCCTTTTACCCATCTCCTGGTAAGAAGAACCCATTAGCGCCAGTTGCGGGAGTAAAGGCCTGAAAACCTTCAATAGATTTGGGCCTCTGTCACTGGAAGAGATCCCTCCTGTTCTCAAACTCTAGTCTGGGGAAGCTTATCTACATACACGTGCAAAGTTTTCTAGATTTTGCATCACTTTAGTAATTGGTCACTGGAGGATGCAATCATCTTTACTTCAATCAATGTTTATTACAACACCTCTTTTGTCAGTGAATGTGCAAGCAATGCCCTGGGTGTATTAGTTAAACAATAACCTGTGTACTCAGGCTGTGGAATATTCCATTTACTCAAATATTTGGAATCAAAATACAGAGGGCACAAATAATTGCAACAAAATAAATGTTGGGCTGTGATCTCTATCTTGAAGTATATTTAATGATCTCAGTGCCACAGGTACATTGATCAACTAAATATCCTGTCGTGATTCTCACCAGGATCCTATGAATCAATACAACGATTCTATTATTGAAAATTGAGCTGCCCATCTCTGCCCAAAGCAAGAAGGAATATGTTTTCTTGAAAAGTCTTTCAACAATGCTTCAAAGCCAAGGTCTGTGCTAATATATAAATATGTCACCCTGCCAGTTTCCACCAAGAATGGTGAGATAATGATCAGATAATGTGATAAATAGGAGCAGAATAGCAGGATAACTCTTCTGATTCTTCAATACTCCAAATCATTTACATTACCTAGGTTAACATCTCATGTGGCATCACCTTTGTTACATCCCCTCCACACTTGGAATCATGTTCGCACTTACAAAGTGCAACATGAACCTTTCACTTTCATGTTCACAGGTAAAAGTGTATGGAGGACTCTGTACCCAAGAGGACCATCTGGGTATTCCCAAACTGGAAACCGTAGATGAACTGAGAGAGCCACACTCCAGGTCAGCGACATTCAAATCAGGTGACCCAGACCTTAACAAGAAATCAAGTTACGACCTCTCTCAGGGGTGTTATGATACAATACTAGTCCAGATTAGAATGCCGGACTGTGTGTGAGTGAGTTGTGTCAGACAGCACTGCCAACGAGAGAGGGTGCATTCAATGTACGTTTTGAATGGGAAAGGATCAGCACCCACTCCGGCAGCCTCCAATGTACCTGAACCCGTAGTCACCGTTGCAGGTGCAAGTTCAGTCCTCTTGAGAGTGAACCCACAGAAAATCAACTGGCCTGGATAATGTCCCAGGCCGTGTCCTTCGATCCCAAACAGATCAGCTGGTGGAGCATTGTCAGATATTTTGAACTCTCCATGTTACGTTCTGAGGTTGCCAACTGCTTTAAGAAGGTTTGTGTCATCTGGGTGCCTAAAGAAAACAAGATATCATACCTTAATGAATACCATCCAGTCATTCTGACATTGACCATTGTGAATGCATTTTGAGAGGCTGGTCATAGTACACATAACCTCCAGCCTCCCAGATAACCTCAATCCACTGCAATCCGCCTACTGTCCATGGCTGACAGCATCTCCCTGGTCCTAGACTCATCTCTGGAATATCTGAACAGCACCTGTGAAGACTGTTGTTTAGCGACAACATCCAATTCCATGCAAACTTCTCTCCAACTCCTCATCCTGGGACTCAACACCTCCCTTTGCAACTGAATCCGTGACTTCCTGACCAATAAACCACAACCAAGTACGATAGACAGCAACACGTCTACCACAATTATTCTCATCACTGGCATCCCACAAAGCTGCACGCTCAGCCCCCTGGTCTACTTCAGAGTTCAAAGTAAATTTACAGTACTCTGCAAAAGTCCAAGGCGCATACAAATATAGCTCGGGTGCCTAAGACTTTTGCAAAGTGGAGCAGTTTGTAAATCTGCCAGGAGCAAAGGAAGTTGAGAATGATGAGGGTGGAGTACCATGGGGTGGGGGGTGTGGGACAGGTGGCTCAGAAGGAATGCCAGGCTGGGGTCCGTACGGGGTGCAGACACACCCAGCCCTGAGACACCAGGCAAGGTCACTTGATTCCAAACAACTGGTCAGTGATCATTACAGAATGTCTCTTGGGTGCTTCCCACTCCCTCCCCCACCCCTTCACCTTTTCCCAACCATGATTCCCCTCTCCTTGCCCCCTTCCCACTCTCAGTCCACGATAGAGACCCATATCAGAATCAGGCTTATCATCACTCATAAATGTCATGAAATTTGTTTTTATTGGCAGAACAGTACAGTGCAATACATAAAATTACTACGGTATTCTGCAAAAGTTTTTAGGCACCCTAGCTACATATATATGTCTAAGACTTTTGCACTGGATTGTATTATCAAAGTACACACAGAATACGTCACAATGTACAGCCCTAAGATTCATTTTCTTGCGGGCATACTCAGCAAATCCAAAAAAACATAACAGAATCAATGAAAGACTGCACCCAACAGGTCAGTCAAACAACCAATGTGCAAAAGACAACAAGCTGTGCAAATACCAAAGAATAATAATAATAATAATAATAATAATAATAATAATAATAATAAATAAGCAATAAATATCAAGAACATGAGATTGAAGAGTCCTTGAAAGTGAGTCCATTAATGATGGGAACAGTTCAGTGATGGGAAGAGTGAAGTTAAGTGAAGTTATCTCCACGGATTCAAGAGCCTGATGGTTGAGGGGTAATAACTGTTCCTGAACCTGGTGGTGAGTGTCCTGAGGCTCCTGTATCTTCTTTGTGGTGGTAGCAGCGAGAAAAGGGCATGTCCTAGGTGGTGAGAGTCCCTGAGGGTGGATCCTGTTTTCCTGCGACAGTGCTCCATGTAGATGTGCTCAGTGGTGGGGAGGGCTTTACCCGTGATGTGCTGGGCCACATTCACTACTTGTTGTGGGATTTCCCATTCCAAAGCATTGGTGTTTCCATACCAGGCTATGAAGCAAAAGTCAGAATACTCACCACAACACATCTATAGAAGTCTGTTGAAGTTTTAGATGTCATGCTGCATCTTCATAAACTTCTGAGGGAGTAGAGGTGTGCTTTCTTCGTAATGGCGCTTCTGTGCGGGACCCAGAGCAGATTCTCTGAAATGTTAATACCAAGGAATTTAAAGTTGCTGACGCTCTCCAGCTCTGATCCCCCAATGAGGAATGGCTCATGGACCTCTGGTTTTCTCCTCCTGAAGTCAATAATCAGCTCATTGGTCTTGCTGCCATTGAGTGAAAGGTTGTTGTTATGGCCCCACTCAGACAGGTTTTCAGTCTCTGTCCTATATGCTGATTCTGCTTTGGAATTGTAGAGATATAAGAGGGAAGCACCTGGAGTATTGCGTACAGTTTTGGTTATACTGCTAAAGGAAAGGTGTCATTAAACTAGAAAGAGTGCAAAGAAGATTATGAGGACTTACCAGGACTTAAGAATTATGTGAAGAGATTGGGCAGGGTAGGAAACTAACAAGTGACTTTATGCATTTGTATAAAATCATGAAGAGCTTAGATAGGGTGAATGCATATAGTCTTTTTTCCCAGGGAAAGGGTATCAAAAACTACAGGGTGTAGGTTTAAGATGAAAGGTGAAAGGTTTAAGAGGGACCCAAAGGAAAACTCCTTTCTTCCCACAAAAAGTTGATGCGTACATGGAATTTACAGCCAGAGGAAGTGGTTGAAGCATGTACAATAACAACATTTAAAAAGACAGTTAGACAAGTACATTGTTTCAAGGGATATGGCCAAATGGGACTAGATCAGATGGGCATTTTAGTCAACATGGAAAAGTTGATCCAAGATACTCGATTCCATGTTATAGAATTCTATAATTCTCTGACCTTATCTGCTGATTATGATCTGTTTGTATTCTACGAACTCCAGTATCTACCAGTGAAGATGTGGAGGTACTCCTCCTGTTTGGTGATGGACCATTATTTATTTAGAACGATCAGTGACAATTAATCCTTTACCCACCTCCATCTGAGCTGATAATTGAGAAAGCCCAATTACCCTATTTTGTGCCAGTAGATTTGAACTTCTTAAACTTATTTTAATCCATTTCTTAATATGTATTATTCAAATTAAGATATAATACATTGCAACAAAAATGCGGGAGCTCGTGTCCTTTTTCATGAACTTGAAATCAAAACTAATTAGAGGAATTTATGTTGATCCCTCTAATTGCATTGGAAGTGGGAAATGCGACACAACGGGTGTATTCAGAGCTGAATATATCAGGGGATATATTTTACATTGTGTTGAAGTATCAGAAAGAGATGTTTAGAATCTCTTGTCTATGTTTTAGGTGATTGCCGGCTAGCATGCTGCCAAGATTACACAGATGAAAATACAAGGAGTAGAATGGTGCATGTAGCTGTCTATTTGAAAGTCAATTCTTGTCACAGAGATTTATTTTTTAATATGACTATATTCAGGTATTCAGAGAGACAATGACGTGGACAATTAAATCTGCACCTTTAAACTGTGCAATCCACTCTCAGTGTAACAGTGCTTCTTACCCTCACCATGGTTTTATATTGCAACAGACACCAGGGTGCCTATTGTGCTCTTTATTTGTGCAGTTACTAAGGCAGAGACGACAATCGTCTTATCTTTCCATTTCTCCATCAGTCAACAATGGTGATGTTTACTGAACCTGCTCCATTTCCACCAGGAGGCAATTGGCCTTGAAGAGATTTGCTTAGCAGTGACTCTGTTTCCAAATGCACTTTACTGGCAGATCAGCTCAGTCAGGTGAATGAAAATGCGATCTTATTTTATGTACAGTTTTAATGCATGGTTTCACTGACTGGAAACATCGCCCTTAAATGGCTTCTTTTGAAATCTCACTTTATAAAACAGATTGAGATGGGGAAACAAGAACTTGTAGTCCAGTGAGGCATGTACAGAGTAGAAATTGAGATTACATAGAGAAATAGGGACAGCAGAATGCTTTCTGATGGAATCAGTCCTCACCTCTTCCACCTTTCCAAAAGCTACTCATTATTTGACAGATCAATGAGTTTTCAATACTTCGTCAATTTTTGCACCCTAATGGGGAATTACCCCTGGATTTGATCTTACAGTTCACTTTCCACCTGAACATGCAAAGGTCGGAGATGGGGATTACATATCTATCATGGTGAAGCCACATTCGAGAAGCATCAGCCTTCCTATCAGTGTTACTACAAAGCTGGTTCCTATCATTCAGGTGAAAACTGCATGCTCTTCGGATGTTCGCTTCAGCCCTTCATCAAACAGCATGCTCCCAGTGGTTGACGAATGAGGGATGCAGGCAGTTTATGCTAAGTATTTCAATGGACTTGATCTTGATTTACTCTTGGAAAAATTCCATGTTCCGTTTCAAAAATGTCACCTCAGTGGCCTCTCAAGTAGATTTCAGTATTTGATCAAAAAATGGCATTTCACGCTTCATCTGTATATCTCTTGGCAACCTTTCTGAACAGTCTTGTTTTTAGTGTGATAAGATTCATTGAGCCACCTTTTAAACATAAACCCGATAAAGAATCTGCTGGGGATGTTAGCTGCAATTCTAGTCAACAGTTCTTGTTTGCTTTGGGAAACGGTTTGGCTGTGAAATCAAGCCTAGCAACCTAAAGCAGGATTAGAGCTGGATATCGATTAGTGAAGGAAGAATAATCCACAGCAGAAGTTGATGCCTGTTTAACTTGGCTTTGCAACAGGGTGAAATTTGTGAATCAATCCAAGTCCGCAGGAAATTACATTAATGCGCAAGAAAGTGTGCAGGAGTTCTTTGTATCAACAGAAAGATGAGCAGATTGCAGCTTTGAAGGTTGTTTCCATACAAGTGGAAGCAATAGTTTTTGGTCAAAGATTCAGAGTACATTTTTTGTCGAAGTATGTATATAGTATACAATTCTGAGATTTGTCTTCCTACAGCCAGCCACGAAACAAAGAAAACCATAGGCCCATTCAAAGAAAAACATTAACACCCCACTCACAAGCTCTCAAATGAAAACAGATTGAGCATACGGCAACAAAAAACTCAGAATAAAAAAACACAAAGTTGAAAGAGTTCATATTCTGTGCAGGTCAGTGTTCGTTATCTGCTGGCCACCCCAGTACCAAGTCGCCCAAAACAGCAACAGAAAATGTAGTGAACAGAAACCAGAAAAGCACATCATAGTGCAAGCTACAGTCCAATCCACAAACTGCAGACCCAGAGCTTCGGCGCCATTCTCTCACAGTGTCGAGGGAAAGAGAGAGACCATTCAAATGCAAGGATTTCCCTTCAAAAGCAATGAGCAAGATGGAGACGGAGAGACCGTCGTATGCAGACACCTTCCTCCGGCAGCAGTGGGCGAGAGGCTAGAAGATGGCGCTGAACACTTGGTCACCTTCTACACTCACTTCGATGATTTCAATCTTCCTCGATGCTTTAATTGGTGAGAGATGGGCCAATGTTAGAGTAGCCTTGTCAGACACTGGGTTTACAATACCGCAGGGTACAGACAGAACTGCAGTGGTTCAGTCAAAGGAACGTTTAGGTATTTAAATTTGTTTTTCATTTTTATTACTCCATATGGGCTGAAAGCACATTTACAGTTAATTCACTACTCCCAGTGGTCACATTATTAAGCAAAAGATTTCAGTAGGAGGCAAGCTGTCTACTGCTGTCTAATGATGTATCATTTCACTTTATCTTCCTACCACTTAACATTCTATAGCTTCTAGTGTAACAACACAGCTTTTTGAAAACTATCCCCCTCTCACCCTAAAGCTATGCCTTTGGTATTAGACCTCCTTGGAAAAAAAAACTCTGACTAGCTACCCTATCTATGCCTCTCACATCTTTACAGTCTTCTTTCAGGTCTCTCCTCAGCTGGCTATGCCAACAGAAATAATCCACGTTCATCCAACCTCTCCTTATTCTCCAATCCAAGCAACATCCTGGTGATCCACTTCTGCACCTTCTCCAAAGTCTTCCCATCTTACCTGTAAATCGGGGTCCAGAAGGGTCCAAAAGTGGTCTAACCAAAAATTTTGTACAGCTGCAACATAATTTCCTGACTTTTCTATTCAACATCCTGACTACTGAAGGCAAGCAAGCTCTATATGCCTTCTTTCCCACTCTACCTACTTGTTTTGCCACTGCTATGGATGAAACCCAATTGTGTCTTTGCCAGTACTAGCTTGCATTTCTCCTTACAGGCACTCTCATAGAGCACAGTGACATCCGTAAACACGATTCTCCCCTCTAACTACCAGCTCTTATTCACAAGCACAAGATCTGCACTTTGCTACTGACCTTAGCTACTGATCGTTTTGGGTAACAGGTAATATTAAGCATCAAAATTTTCCTCATGAGAGGGATCTGGATGTGTTTGTTAATAGTACTGCACTGTAAAATCAGGAGGTGTGGGATATACAACAGTTTCAACTCCAGGGCAAGAAGATCTCTGCTAGTGGAAGGTACTGTGCTCTTCTTAGATTATCATACTGTTTGCAGTTGATCAGCGACACATCTCTCCAGACCTGGGGCCCAGGCGTACAGTACTCTGCACCTCCTGATGCTACCATGGTTATGTCGCAGTAAATTAAGCTCAGTATAGGCAACGCACGACTGGGCTGGGATAGTAATCTTGAAGGTGATGGTATTCCCATGCTCTTCTACCTTGGCCCACCCCATGACAGAAGCCATGGCCTTGGCCCCACCTATCAGCGTGAGCACAGCAAAACAAAGTCCCAACTCTAGCATGCGCAATCCAAGTGAAAACATTGCTGAGTAACCAGAGTGAATTACTCAGTTCCGTATCTGAAGCACCAGTAATATAATGAAGCATCTCTCTGCTGGTTTAGCAGAGTGCTAGTCTCATTCTGATAATCTGCTGTCTCTTTTCAAAGGATAAGCTCTATGTTTGGCTTGATTGCTCCCTTCCATTCCATCTTTTGTGTTGCAACATCCTACGATTCTCTCTTTGCCACTGTAACTCTGAATCCCTTCTATTCCCATATCCTTTGACTGGCTGTTTTGGGCAGACATTTGATTTGTACGCTTTCAAAGTTTGCTTTTCTGAAAGCTTGTATCTGTAATTCTATGCACAAAGGGAAGATGTACCCACAAGGCAGCCATCAAAACAATTTACTATCTCGGAGATGAACTATAGGGAAATCATCTAATTATGACTTCAAACCCACCCCAGGATGTTAATTTTTCTCTATATAATACAGATTGCAATTAGTTGTGTGTTTTATTTTTCTGGGTGTGACTATTCTGGTAGGTAAAAGAGGTCATCCTGTGTGCTACTTCAGTGTTGCATTGTGATTATCAATAGGCTTCAGTGATACAATTATTATAAACTTTCCTCATGGTACTGAGTGGTTGTTTACTTGGAAATGATAAGCTTGCTATTGACTCGACATGTTATTAATTCACCAAGAGAACATGCTAGGTATTGAGTCAGGATGTGCAATTCAGTACAATGTCAGTTTGTGTCAGTCACCACATCAAAATAGCTTGCATTACAGATTCTCTACACGCAGTATATCAAAGCGGAATTTATTATGCAACAGGTTCACAAATGCCAGGCAGCAAACTAATAATCATTGTATAAGTAATTGAGTAAAAGCACAACATATAAAACCACAAGACAATAAGATATAGGAGCAGAATTAGGTCTGCATTGCCAATTCATCATAGCTGATCCATTTTTTCTCTCAGCCCCAATCTCCGTCTTCTCCCCCAGATCCCTTCCTGCCCTGACCAATCAAGAATCTATCAACCTCTGGCTTAAATATACATAGAGACTTGGCCTCCACAGCTGTCTGTGGCAATGAATTCCACAGATCCACCACTCTCTGGCTAAAGAACCTCCTCATCTCTGATCTAAAAGGACACCCATCTATATCCTCCAGTATTAGACTCTCCCACCATAGGAAACATCCTCTTCACATCCACTCTATCAAGGCTTTTCACTATTCGATAGGTTTCAATGAGGTCACCCCTCGTTCTTTTTTTGTATATAAATTTTTTTTATTGAATTTTCGAATGGTTACAGAAGGAAAAAAACATTATCAACCCTTCCCCCCTCCCCTTAACCCCTCCCCCCAACATATTCCTGTAGAAAGAGAAAAAAAAGGAAGAAGAAAAAAGAAAGAAAGAAAGAGTGCCTGGATGTCGGAAGATCCCCACATGCTCCATGGAGTTTGTAATAACTTTAGTATATATATTTATTTATTTCCCCAAATAACCAATAATTTTATCTTCGGAGCACCTATATATTTGACCCTACCTTTTGTAAATAAGGGCGCCAAATTTTCAGAAATATTTCATATTTATCTCTTAAGTAATTTTTTCAAGTGGAATGCAGCTGAAAATTTCATTCTTCCAACGATCTATACTTAAGTATGAATCCAATTTCCAAGTAACTGCAATAGCCTTTTTGGCTACTGCCAATGCAATTTTTATGAATTCTTTCTGATATTTATTCAGTTTGGATTTCGGTTTTATCCCTTCAATACCGCCTAGTAAAAATAATGTTGGATAATGTGGAAGTTGTGTTCCAATAATTTGTTCCAATAAAACTCTTAAATTTGTCCAAAAAGGTTGAATTTAAAAATAAGACCAAGTAGAGTGTAAAAAAGTACCAATTTCTTGATTACATCGGAAACATTGATCGGATAAATTTCGGTTTAATTTATTTATTTTTTGTGGTGTAATATATAATTGATGTAAAAAATTATATTGCACTAATCTTAACTGGACATTTGTTGTATTTGTCATACTGTCAAGACATAGTCTTGACCAACTTGTTTCTTCAATTTTAATATTCAAATCAGTTTCCCATTTTTGTCTTGACTTATGAATTCCTTGTTTATTTGCCTGTTTTTGAATCAAACTATACATACAAGAAATATTTTTTAAAATTTTTACTTTTTGAATTAAAGTTTCTATTTCATTAGGTTTCGGCAATAGCATTGTTTGACCCAATTTATCTCTTAAATAAGCCCTTAATTGGAAATAACTAAAAAGAGTGTTGTTTGATATTTTGTATTTATTCTTTAATTGATCAGATGACATTAATATACCTCCTTCAAAACAATCTCCTATATATCTAATCCCTTTTTGAAACCAATTGTATAAAAGTTGGTTATCCATTGTAAAAGGAATAAGTTTATTTTGAATTAAAGGTCTATTTGCTAATAAAGATTTCTTTATCTCATCATCAACATTTATCTTATCCCATAAATCAATCAAATGTTTTAATATAGGAGATTCTTTCTTTTCCCGTATCCATTTAGATTCCCACTTATATATAAAATCTTCTGGTATATTTTCTCCTAGTTTATCTAATTCTATTCTAATCCATGCCAGTTTATCTTCATCAAAAAAAGGTGCAATAAATCTAAGTTGATTTGCTTTATAATAATTCTTAAAGTTTGGAAGTTGTAACCCTCCTAGGTCAAATTTCCATGTCAATTTTTCCAACGATATTCTTGACATCTTGCCTTTCCAAAGGAACTTCCTCACACATTTATTTAACTCTTGAAAAAACTTCTGCGGTAATTGTATTGGTAGTGTTTGGTATAAATATTGTAATCTAGACCCCTCATTCTTCTGAATTCTAGTGAGTACAAACCCACAGCCATCAAATGCTCTTCATATGACAAGCCATTCAATCCTGGAATCATTTTCATGATTCCTTCGAACCCTCTCCAGTTTCAGCACATATGTTTTAAGATAAGGGGCCCAAAAATGCACACGATACTCCAAGTGAGGCCTCACCAGTGCTTTATAAAGTCTCAACATTACATCTTTGCTTTTATATTCTAGTGCTCTCAACATGAATGCTAACATTGCATTTGCTTTCCTCATCACAGATTCAATCTGCAAATTAACCTTTAGGGAATCCTGCACAAGGACTCCCAAGTCCCTTTCTGCCACATTACCAAGTATCCTACTGTTTACTTTGTACTCTGCCTTGGAGTTTGTCCTTCCAAAGTGTACCACCTCACACTTCTCCGGGTTGAACTCCATCTGCCACTTCTCAGCCCACTTCTGCATCCTGTCAATGTCTCTCTGCAATCTTTGACAATCCTCTACACTATCCACAACACCATCAACCTTTGTGTCATCTGCAAACTTGCCGACCCACCCTTCTACCCCCACATCCAGGTCGTTAATAAAAATCGCAAAAAGTAGGGGTCCCAGAACCGATCCTTGTGGGACACCACTAGTCACAACCCTCCAATCCGAATGTACTCCCTCCACCACGACCCTCTGCTTTCTGCAGGCAAGCCAATTCTGAATCCATCTGGCCAAACTTCCCTGGATCCCATGCCTTCTGACTTTCTGAATAAGCCTACCGTGTGGAACCTTGTGAAATTCCTTACTAAAATCCATGTAGATCACATGCACTGCACTACCCTCATCTATATGCCTGGTCACCTCCTCAAAGAACTCTAACAGGCTTGTTAGACATGATCTGCGCTTCGCAAAGCCACGCTGACTCTCCCTGATCAGACCATGATTCTTTAAATGCCCATTGATCCTATCTCTAAGAAACTTTTCCAACAGCTTTCCCACCACAGACGTAAGGCTCACTGGTCTATAATTACCCGGACTATCCCTACTACCTTTTTTGAACAAGGGGACAACATTCGTCTCTCTCCAATCCTCTGGTACCATTCCTGTGGACAATGAGGACATAAAGGTCCTAGCCAGAGGCTCAGCAATCGCTTCCCTTGCCTCGTGGAGCAGCTTGGGGAATATTCTGTCAGGCCCTGGGGCCTCATCTGTCCTAATGTATTTTAACAACTCCAACACCTCCTCTCCACTAATATCAACATGCTCCAGAACTTCAAACTCACTCTTATTGTCCTCACCGTCATCAAGTTCCCTCTCATTGGTGAATAGCAAAGAGAAGTATTCATTGAGGACCTCGCTCACTTCCACAGCCTCCAGGCACATATTCCCACTTTCATCTCTAATTGGTCCTACCTTCACTCCTGTCATCCTTTTGTTCTTCACATAATTGAAGAATGCCTTGAGGTTTTCCTTTACCCTACTCGCCAAGGCCTTCTCATGCCCCCCTCTTGCTCTCCTCGGCCCCTTCTTAAGCTCCTTTCTTGCTACCCTATATTCCTCAATAGACCCATCTGATCCTTGCTTCCTAAACCTCATGTATGCTGCCTTTTTCCACCTGACTAGATTTTCACCTCACTTGTCACTCATGGTTCCTTCACCCTACCATTCTTTATCTTCCTCACCAGGACAAATTTATCCCTAACATCCTGCAAGAGATCCTTAAACATCGACCACATGTCCATAGTACATTTCCCTGCAGAAACATCATCCCAATTCACACCCGCAAGTTCTAGCCTTATAACCTCATAATTTGCCCTTCCCCAATTAAAAATTTTCCTGTCCTCTTTTTGATTTTTCTGTCTTCTGCCTGTAAGAAGTTTGTACGTTCTTCCCGTGACTGCATGGGTTTCCTCCAGGTTCTCCAGTTTCCTCCCACAGTCCAAAGACATTCCGGTTGATAGGTTAATTGGTCATTGTAAATTTCCCCACGATTGGCTAGGGTTAAATCAGGGGTTGTTGAGCGGAGTGGCTGGAAGGGCTGAACTGGCCTGTTCTGCACTGTATCTCAATATATCATCAACAAAGTAAACAGATTGTTGACAGTTTTCTGCAGAAATGTTTAAAACTCAATATGCAATGAAATGTCCGTAAAGCACAACATAATAACATATACAGTACAGAAAAGTCCATTATGGGCCTTCGAGCCACACTGTCCAGCAACCCACCTGTTTAACCCTGGACTAATCAGGGGACAATTTACAATGATCAATTAACCTACCAACAAGTGCATCCTTGGACTGTGGGAGAAAACTGGAGCACCCAGAGGAAACACATGCAGTCACAGGGAGAATGTGCAAACTCCTTACGGAAAGTAGTGGGAGATTTCTCCCCGCATTCCCATCATGTCCCTCCATGATTCTATCAGTCACTCACACATGCTGGAGGCAATATACAGTGGTCAATTATCTTACCAACCAGCATCTCTTTGGGATGTGGAAGGAACCTGGAGCAACCAGAGGTAACCAACTCCCACAGACAGTCGTCACAGTCAGTATTGAACCTGGGTCTCCAACTTCAGTAGTGGATCCTAGCAACAGTGTTAGCTGTGATACTGTTAAAGAGTGCAAGAGATCTTAATGAGTTAATTATCTTGCATGTAAATTGTAAGTAAATGATCCATTAGTATGCCCTGGCAATCATAGAACATAGAACTCTACAGCACATTACAGGCCCTTCGACCTATAATGTTGTGCCGACCATGTAACCTATTCTAGATTCTGCCTAGCATTTCCCTACCACATAGACCTCCATGTACCTATAGCTCTATGTACCTATCTAAGAGTCTCTTAAAAGACCCTATTGTATCCGCCTCTACTACCTTCGCAGGCAGTGCATTCCATGCACCCACCACTCTCTGTGTGAAAAACTTACCTCTGACCTCCCCCTTGTACCTACTTCCAAGCACCTTAAACTATGCCACCTCTTGTTAGCCCTATCCATCCTAGGTAAAAGCTTCTGGCTATCCACATGATCAATGCTTCTCATCATCTTATACACCTCTATCAGGTAATCCCTCATCCTCTGTCGCTCCAAGGAGAAAAGGCCAAATTCCCTCAACCTATTCTCATAAGGCATGCTCCCCAATCCAGGCAACATCCTTGTAAATCTCCTCTGCACTCTCTCTGTAGTATCTATGTCCTCCCTGTAGTGAGGTGACCAGAACTGTAAGTGGGGTCTAACTAAGGTCTTATATAGCTGTAACATTACCTGCTGGCTCTTGAACTCAATCCCATGGTTGCTGAAGGCCAACACATCCACTGTCTCAGAAAGATTTTGATCTCTCTCCAGTTAATGACAGCACAAGATAAAACCTAAATAGACATCGAAATAGACAAATCTTTGAAACATAATATTAGAAATAATGATTTCAAGGTAAAATAGAGGAGTAGGTAAAAACTAATATGTCAGTTGTAACTATTTACTGATGTATCATAATTCACCACTCTTATATCGTCACACAGGGTCAAGATGTATCATATGCTGTTGTTTTGGATGCTCGCACAACACAACTTAACAGCCTAGTGAAATCATATTCTGTTTCATATTGTTAACTGCTTGTCTCAATGTCTTACCTCAATGTCTTCAGGAAGATTGAGCAAATGCATGTTCTCAGCATGAATATTGCTTTGAAGTACTATTCTTGCATTGATGGTTAGGAATAAACCCCGTTATTTTTACTTACACAATCATAAAAACAAAACTGAATACTGACTGATAAAACAAAAAACCTGCCCCAATTAAGCGGCATAGTGTCCCAAATAAACAAAGGGAATCCCAGCCATTTTCTCCATTTGTTTTTGTTGTTTAGAGTTGTCACAAATCAGCGGCAGCCCTGAATGACCCTGGTTCAATTAACCAGAGTCGACTCTGTTAACTAGTTCTTGTTATCTGTCATTGTTGGTCTCAGTTTTATGCCAATTTTTAACACTGGAAGTAATAATGTCAGAGTATGAAAGGCCTTTATCAAAGAAACCCAATAACATGCTGAGCTATTGGGAGATAGAGTAAACATCATGAACACACATTTCAAATGAAGAGAGGAAATGCTGGAAACACTCAGCAGGCCAGGCAGTATCTGCTGACATTGAAAAAGAATTAACACATCAGGCTAAAGACCCCTCATGAGAACTAGGAAAACATTTTAGTGAGCACTGCGGAGACAGCGGGGATGGGAAGGAGAGGAAAGAGGGAATAAGGAAGGAAATGATTATGCTCTATACAGGCATTCTGATTGATAGATTATCAATGCCTATCAGAGACAGAACGAGAGATGGGGGAGAAGAAGGGTTGGGGGGCGGGGGGGGGGGAGAGAGAGAGAGAGAGAGAGAGAGAGAGAGAGAGAGAGAGAGAGAAAATAAATGATAACTGGGACTTGTGATATGCACCCACTGCTCATAATGTCCATCCACCACCTGCTCCCATGGCTTCACATGTCCCTAACCGGGGGAGGGGGGGGGGGGTTTAAACGGGTACTACTACACTTTGCCCAAGGGTGACCTGCAGGCTAGCAGGGGGAAGGTGTGCCTTACACCCAGCCACTCAATTAAAATGAAAGGGTTGAAAAGCTCTGTGGATCATTCAATCTGGAGAGAGAAAATCTGCATTAATATTTTGAGATAATAGTGCAGATTTTTGTGTGCACTCTATCATCAACATGCATTTTCAAGAGGTTCCATTTGACCAAATTCCAGAACTGGCCTGTTTCCAGCGTCCATATTCTGTTCAGGGTAAATTGCAGGGAATTGCAACTTTGATGAAGCACACAGGAAAGCACATCGAAGCAGCAGAGATAGGCTCAGATTCTGCATTTTGTTTGATAAGGATAGTCAATAACCAACCTTCTTTCTCCAGATGCAGGGGTTCCCAACCTTTTTTTGTGCCATGGACCAATGCCATTAGGCAAGGGTTCCCTGGACCCCAGGTTGTGAACACCTGCTCTAGAGTAAAGACCAGTTGGGTGGGCATTATGACACAATGACTACCAGGAATGCAGGCTGTCCATTGGGTAGGGAGTGACTGACTTCAATCATGTTCTGCTCTGGAAGTTTCCTCTGAACCTCAAAATTCCAAGAAATAACCTCACTCTCAGCTGCTTGGTGATCACAGCTAGAAATTCTTCATGGTGAATGCCATCACCTTGGAAGCTTTCATGACTCTTTTAACCCCAGATATTCTTCAAGTCCACCAGATCTCAGCCAGGTGGCTCTTGAAGGAAAAGGTCTTTTCTTCTTTCCATGACTCTTCACTACAGTCTGAACTACTGGGTGGAAGGCAGGAATCTGGTGCTTTGAAATCAGACAAGTGTCCTGTAGTATTCTCCAGAGAGCTTCCTTGGAATCTGCACGATATAGCCTTCAGGAAGGCACAAGTTTTGCCAGAGCAGAACGGAGAGTGATGAAGAAGGGAAAGATGTTAGCAGACATCTAAAAGAGGCAAACCTTCTGCACATCCAATCAGCATTCACCTTAGCTTAGCGGTTACCGCAATGCTATTACAGCTTGGGGCATCGGAGTTCGGAGATCAATCTTGGTGTCCTCTGGAAATGTGTGGGTTTCCGCTGGGTGCTCTGGTTTCCTCCTACAGTCCAAAGATGTACCGATTATTAGGTTAATTGTTCATTGTAAATTGTCCTATGATTAGGCTTGAGTTAAATCAGGCGGTTGCTGGCAGTGCAGCTCAAAGGGTCAGAAGGCTTATTCTGCACTGTATCTCTAAATACATAAATATCTTACAGACTCACATAGCAACCTCTTCCACAGGTCCACATTCAGACCTTCCTTCTCCCAATACACCCAAACCTTGCACCGTGTGATTTGAGAATTCCAAGAGACGTAAAATTAAGGTCCCAACTCAATGCCCAACAAAGACCATCCACAGTATGTGCTCAAAGCCAATTTAGGAACCCAAGTTGAGCTATACATGTGAAACCTTCCATTGAAATATGACGCGGTTTGTCTAGCAAAACCAGGTAATGGCATTAACAAAACCAAACATTTCTGCAGTATCCTATTTCTATCCTCCAAGGTGTAATAAAACCATTTTGTTCAATGCACTCAGGTTAATTCTACTACAAGGTTTAGAGTGGGCCTAGGGTGGCAAATAGGAATTGCTCAAGCAGACAACTCTATCAACATGGACTTGTTGGGCTACAGACCTTGCTTCCATATGATATAACTCTATAAGTCAAGAGGTAGTTACAGCAATTCCTCTTGAGGCAATGATATAACAGTTGGTTATCACCAACAACTAGGCAAACAGGTTTGATCATCAATGTAGGTATTCTCTTTAGCCTGTGTTTGCCTGGGATGAAACAGAAGGTAAAGGCCCTTAGCCCCTTCAAGTCCAGGAGCGAGTACAAGCAGCAATTATATGATGGGTAGATTACTATGTGAAAACAGTTCAGAACACACTGACAAGGTTTGACAGAAGGAAAAGCTTGTTGGGAGTTTCTGATGAGGGCTTGTCCATGACATTATAGTAATCTTTAAAAAACTAAACATTTAAAAATGAATACATTAACTAAAGCACATAAAAACAGATAATAATAATAATAATAATAATGAACATTAAAATCTTATCATCTCCTTTGTCTTCTAATCTCTAGCCTAACTTGATTACTGCCACACTCTCCTATCAGATTGCATTATTTCAGCCCTTCTTGCCTCCACCTATCACATCACAGTTCTGGTGCGAGTCCCACCACTCCACCTTCCTATCACCTGCACTCAGTACGCTTGTATGGGAGAGTGAGGAGATCATCGATTGGAGTTACAGGGAAGTAGTCACCCCTGAATTGGAGGAGGAGAGTAGCAGGGTGACTGTCAGGAGACGGAATAGGAAGCGAATAGGCAGCTAGCACTGAGCACCCTTGTGGCCATTCCCCTCAATAATAAGTATACCATTTTGGATACTGTTGTGGGGGATGATCTCCCAGGAGAATGCAACGGAGAGCAGGTTACTGGCACTGAACATGGGTCCATGGTGCAGAAGGGAAAGAGGGAGAAGAGGGGAGCAGTAGTGATAGGGGACTCAACAGTCAGAGGAACAGACAGGAGATTCTGTGGACGTGAACAGGACATCCAGATGGTATGTTGCCTCCCATGTGCCAGAGTCAGGGCCGTCTCAGACTGCATCCACAGCATTTTGGAGGAGGGAGGGAGAGCAGCCAGATGTCTCGATACATATTGGTACCAGTGACATAAGAAGGAAAAGCAAAGAGGTCCTGAAGAGAGAATTTAAAGAACTAGGCAGAAAGCTGAGGAGCAGGACCTCCAGGGTAGTAATTTCTGGATTGCTGTCTGTGCCACACGCCAGTGAGAGTAGAAACTGGATGGTATGGCAGATAAATGTGTGGCTGAGAAGCTGATGCAGAAAGCAGGGCTTCAGGGTTTTGGATCGTCTGGATCTCTTCTGGGGGAGGTATGACCTGTCCAAAGGTAATGGGATGCAACTGAACCCAAGGGGGACCAGTATTCTCGCGGGCAGGTTTGGTAGAGTTGTTGGGGAGGAGTTTAACTAATTTGGCTGGGGATGGGGACCAGAGTGAAGGGGCTCAGGACAGGATGGATGGTAAAGATAGCATACAGTCAGGAAGGACAGGCAGATGGTAGGACCACATTACAACCAGTAGGGTGAGTATCAGTACATTAGGGACAGAATCAAAAAGGATAGCAAATACAGTGCTCTAAGTGTTATATCTCAATGAACAGAGTACAAGAAATAAGGTGAGTGATCTTGTTGCACTATTACATATTGCCAGGTATGATGTTGTGGCCATCACTGAATCCTGGCTGAAGGATGGTTGTAGATGGGAGCTGAATGTCCAAGGTTACATTGTCCAAGGAAGATGTTGAATCCTTGTGGGTTGAGTTTAGAAACTGCAAGAGTAAAAAGACCCTGATGGCAGTTATGTACAGGCCTCCAAACAGTAGCTGGGATGTGGACTACAGATTACAACAGGAATTAGAAAAGGCATGTCAAAAGGAAAATGCTATGATAATCATGGGAGATTTTAATATGCAGGTCGATTGGGAAAATTGGATTAGTAATGGATCTCAAGAGAGTGAATTTGTTGATTGCCCGTGAGATGGCTATTTAGAGCAATTTGTCATTGAGCCTACTAGGGGATCAGCTATACTGGATTGGGTGTTATGTAATGAACCAGAGGCAATTAGGGAGCTTAAAGTAAAGGAACTCTTAGGAGGCAATGATCACAATGTGATTGAGTTCAACCTGAAATTTGAAAGAGAGAAAATAATGTTTGACATAGCAGTATTTCAGTGGAGTAAAGGAAATTACAATAGTATGAGAGAGGAGTTGGCCAAAGAAAGTAAATTGGAAGGAGATGCTGGCAGGGATGACAGCAGAGCAGCACTGGTGTGAGTTTCTGGGGAAAATGAGGAAGGTGCAGGATAGATGTATTCCAAAAACAAAGAAATACTCAACTAGCAAAATTGTACAACCATGGCTGACAAGGGAAGTCAAAGCTAATGTAAATGCAAAAGACAGGACATATAACAAAACAAAAATTAGTGGGAAAATAGAGGATTGGGAAGCTTTTTAAAACCTACAGAGAGCAATTAAAATAATCATTAGAAGGGAAAAGATGAAGTATGAAAGCAAGCTAGCAAACAATATCAAGGTGGATAGAAAAAGCATTTTCAAGTATATAAAAATAAAAGAGAGATGAGAGTGGAAAATGAGACCGGAGAAATAATAACAGGGGACAAGGAGATGGCAGATGAACGAAATGAGTATTTTGCATCAGTCTTCACTGTGGAAGACACTACAGTGTGCCAGGTGCTGAAGGGTGTGAGGGAAGAGAAGTGAGTGCAGTTACTATTACAAGGAAGAAGCTGTTCAAAAAACTGAAAGACCTAAGAGTATATAAGTCACCTGGACTAGATGAACTGCATCCTAGGGTTCTGAAAGAGGTAGCGGTGGAGGTTGTGGAGGCATTAATAATGAGCTTTGGACTCTGGCATGGTTCTGGAGGACTGACAAATTGCAAATGGCACTCCACACTTTAAGAAAGGAGGGAGACAGCTGAAAGGAAATTATAGACTGGTTAGCCTGACCTCAGTGGTTGGGAAGATGTTGGAGTCAATTGTTAAGGAAGAGGTTATGGAGTACTTGGTGACACAGGACAAGATAGGACAAAGTCAGCATGGTTAAGAGAAAATTTTGTCTGATGAACCTGTTAGAATTCTTTGAGGAGATTTCAAGTAGGATAGATAAAGGGGATGCAGTGGGATGTTGTATATTTGGACTTTCAGAAGGCCTTTGACAAGGTGCCACACATGAGGCTGCTTAACAAGTTAAGAGTCCACAGATTTACAAGAAAGTTACTGGCGTTGTTAGAGCATTGGCTGATTGATAGGAGGCAGTGAGTGGGAATAAAAGGGTCCTTTTTTGGTTGGCTGCCAGTGATTAGAGGTGTTCCACGGGCGTTATTGTTGGGACCACTTCTTTTTATGCTGCATATCAATGATTTAGATAATCGAATAGATGGCTTTGTTGCCAAGTTTGCAAATGACTGGTGGAGGAGTGGGTGGTGTTGAGGAAACAGGTAGGATGCTGAAGGACTTAGACAGAGGAGGAGAATGGGGAAGAAAGTGGCAAATGAAATACAATGTTGGAAAATGCATGGTCATGCACTTTGGTAGTTGAAATAAATGTGTAGACTATTTTCTAAACGGGGAGAAATTCCAAAAATCTAAGATGCTAAGGGACTTGGGAGTCCTTGTGCAGAACACCCTAAAGGTTAACTTGCAGGTTGACTTGGTAGTGAGGAAGGCAAATGCAATGTTAGCATTCATTTCAAGAGGTCTAGAATACAAGAGCATGGAAGTGATGCTGAGGCTTTATAAGGCACTGTTGAGGCCTCAACTTGAGCATTGTGAAAAATTTTGGGCTCCTCATCTGAGAAAAGTTGTGCTGGTATCGGAGAGAGTCCAGAGGAGGTTCACAAGGATGATTCTGGGAATGAAAGGGTTATCATATGAGGAACATTTGATGGCTTTTGGTCTATACTCGCATGAATTTAGAAGGATGAGGGCGGATCTCATTGAAACCTTTTGAATGTTGAAGGGTCTAGACAGAGTAGATGTGGAAAGGATGTTTCCCATGGTGGGGGCAGCTAGGACAAGAGGGCACAGCCTCAGGATAGAGGGACGTCCATTTAAAACAAAGATGTGGAGAAATTTCTTTAGCCAGAGGATGTGAAGTTGGGGAACTTGTTACTATAGGCAGCTGTGGAGGCCAGGTCATTGGGTGTATTTAAGGTGGAAATTGATAGGGTTTTGATTGGCCATGGCACCAAAGGTTATGGGGAGAAGGCTCGGGAGTGGAGCTGAGGAGGGGGTAAAATGATCAGCCATAATTGAATGACAGAGCAAACTCGATGGGTCAAATGGCCTAATTCTGCTTCTATGTCTTATGGTCTTATGGTCTCAGCTGTATCAACCTATATCTGGCCAACTCATGCTCCACCCCTTTCTCCACCCTTTTTTAATGTCTACTTTCCCTCTTTCTAGACAAGGTGAATGGTCTTGGCCCAAAATCTCAACTGTCCATCCACAGATGCTGCTTGACTGTTTGAGCTTTTCTCATTTTTGTGTGTTGTTCCCGATTCTAGCATCTACAGTCTCTTGTGTCCCCACTCTGCCCCTGCTCCCTGTCTGCCTCCAAACACCAGGCATTCTGTGGGGAAGGCAGTGCGAGACAGTCAAGGATGGGCCCTCAGTGACAAGAGAGGCCTCAGGCTGTAGCAGTACTATGGCCTACCCACAGAGAGCCTTGGAGACTGAAGGGAGTCTGCTGATGTTAGAAATCTGGAACAACACACACAAAATGCCGGAGGAATTCAGCAGGTCAGGCAATCAATGGTGCTTTGCCTGTTCATTTCACTCTGTAGATGCTGCCTGACCTGCTGAGTTCCTTTAGCATTTTGTCTGTGTTGCCCCAGAGAGCATTGACTGCCTTTGACGGTCAAGGGGTGGAAAGCCTTACCCTGTAACATCAGGGGCATTGTACAGTTTGTAAAGATCTCTGATAATCAGAGACGTATAAAAACGATTGATTCCATTATAAAATTAAAAAATTATAACATGTTTTAAGAAATAATTAAAACATTATCATGATACAGAAGGACTGAACTAGATGAACTGAACATACCTGAGCCCTTTAGATTTTGTGTTTCATATTCTGTGTTTATCGCTCACTTTTTTGCCATTTGTGTTTCTCTTGCACATGGTGGGGGAGGGGTTGATGTTTCTCTTTGAACGAGTTCCATGCTTTTTTTGTCTGCGGGAAGACAAATTTCAGGGTTGTGTACTGCATATGTGCTTTGATGCTAAATGTATTTTAAATCTCAGGGAAGACTAATCAGCATTGTATACTGCATACATACTTTAACAATAAATGTACGTTGAATCTTGAAGAAAATAAGTAAAAAAAAAACATCTACTCCCTCCTTTTTTCTCTCCGGGTGGGGACCAGTATAAATAGGGGTGCTCGCTCATGCTAGCTTTGACTGCTGTTGAGATGTTGGAGACAATTCCCTAGATGAATCATGGGGGATCCTATGAATGTCGACCAGTATGTGAGCATTTGGGACATATTTACCTGGTTTTGAAACAATCAGCACAATATCCTGTACCTAGGCCTAGGCCCAGGCCCCCCCAGCTTCTATGAATGCTCAAGAAGTGCCCATGTGCATCCATCGCCTTTCCTTCTGTTACCCTAATAGCACCCTATCCTTATGTTTCCTCACTCTTCAGGACAGTGTGCAGGTGACTATTTCCAGCAGTCCACTCATCTCAGGCCATTTATTATGGGTAGGTCCTCTCTGTAATCAGATCTCTATATTCTCTGAGCTTCAGGCCGTGGACGAGGCATCAGGATAGAGTGAAGCTGCCTCTGCTTCATCTGCACCTTCCTCAGGCACTTCATGTTGGGGCGGGTTGGTAGGTGGACGAATGGAAGCTGGCCTGAAATGAGAAAAGCTCAGTGGTAAGGTCGTGGTAAAGGGGGATAGGGTTGGGTGGGAATGTGCAGGCAAGCAAGACACTTACAATCTTGTATATTCACAGCCAAGTATTACAGGTGGAAAGAAGTGGGCTTGAGAAGGTTGATTTGATATTTGGTTACCTTCCTCTCCTATCAGAGTCAATCATCTGCAGTCTCTTGTTATGTCCACTTACTATCTCCCAGCCTCTGTTGCTAACTCCACACTTCCTTCCTCCATCTGTCAATCACGTCATGTCACCTGCATCCACCTATCACATGCCAGCTCTTGCTCCACCCCTTCCTCCACCTTTTCACTCTGTCTGTTTCTCCTCTGCCTCACAGTCCAGATGAAGGGTCTTGAGCTGATACATTTCCCTCTATAGATGTTACCTGACCCACTGAGTTACTACTGCATCTTGTTGCTCCAGATTCAAGCGACTACAGTCTCCTGTGTCTCTGTTTGTATACAGTACGTCTACCATTCTCCTCAGTGATTTCAGTTCTCCAATGGCTGGCACCCTAGCCTTCAAGTGGCAGTTAAAACTGAAATTATAACTGTCTGCTGAAAATCCTTGTTGTAAGGAGCTTCCCCCAGCAAGGGAAAGAGAGTGTCAGTGAGTGTGTTTTAGTTAGTGTGGATGAAATGGCTGCCAAAGCTGAATCACTGTAAGGATGCGTGTGGCTGGTGCGTGAGTGAGTTTCTGTGGAGCCAGACGGGATTTGTAACTATCTCCGTCAACCTTTAACTTCCGAAGAAAGTCATCGGTCTTCCCAGGCACAAGGTCTGCAGTCAAAAAGGAAGACTGCAGATGCTGAAAGTCTGAAATGGAAACAGAAACTGTGAAAATACTCACCAGGTCAGGCAGCATCTGTGGAAAGAGAGGATGAGTTCAGGTCTAAAACCTTTCATCAAAGCTGAGAAATAGTAATTAATCAGGTTACAGGTAGCGTTCAACCTGATGGCATGAATATTGATATCTCCTTCTGTTAAACAAATCCCCACTCTGACCTTTCACTTATTCTCACCCGCCTATTATTTACCCTGGGTCCCCTCCTCCTTCCCTTTCTCCAATGGTCCACTCTCCTCTCCTATCAGATTCCTTCTTCTCCAGCACTTGACCTTTCCCACCCACCTGACTTCACCTCTCACCTTTCAGATTGCCTCCTTCTCCCCACTCACACACCAACTTTTTATTCTGGTATCGTCCCCCACCCTTCTCAGTCCTGTAGAAGGGTCCCGGCCTGAAACATCAGCTCTTTATTCATTTCCACAGATGCTGCATGACCTGCTCAGTTCCTCCAGCATTTTGTGTGTATTGCTTTGGATTTCCAGCGTTTGCAGACTTTCTCATGTTTATAGTTATTAAGAGATCTTAAGGGTCTTCAAATAACCTTTTCAATCGAAGCAAGAGGCTGAGAGTGGAAGACTGAAGGTATCGCAGAGAGAAGGTCTTTTTTCTTTAACAGCTCGGGGAAAAGAGGCGAGACTGCGCAGGCGCGTGACGTAGTGTGCCAAGGTTTAAAAGGAAGACTGCCATATACGGCGGCCATCGTTGGAGTGGACTGAGTCGGAATGGGACGGCTTTGGCTCAATCAGGCCTCGGCGAGAAACAGGCAGAGGCGAGGGTAGGTTCCGGTAAGTTTCTGTTTTTTTTTGTTCAGACTAGAGAATATGCCATGCAGGATGTTGGAATGCTTCTCTTGCAGGATGTGGGAAGTCAGGGAGACCTCCGGTGTCCCTGACAACGATACCTGCAAGAAGTGCATCCAGCTGCAGCTCCAAACAGACCGTGTTAGGGAACTGGAGCAGGTCATGCTCTGGCAGATGACCTCTGGATCATTCGTGAGACTGAGCAGTTTATAGATAGTAGCTTCTGGGAGGTAGTTACACCTAAGGAACAGGGCACAGGTTACTGTCAGGCGAGGGAAGGGGAAAGGTCAGGCAGAGAAGGTCTCCTCTGTGGCCATTCCTCTCAACAACAAGTATACTGATTTGGATACGTTGGGGAGGGTGGCTTACCTGGGACAAGCTGTGGCAGCCGGATCTCTGGCACTGAGTCTGGTTCTGTAGTACAGAAGGGAGGGAGGAAGAGGAGAGTGGTAGTGATAGGAGACTCCATAGTCAGGGGTATAGACAGAAGATTCTGTGGGCGTGACAGAGACTCCCGGATGGTTTGTTGCCTCCCAGGTGCCAGGGTCAGGGATGTCTCTGATCGCATGCACAGCATTCTGAGGTGTGAGGGTGATCAGCCAGATGTCGTGGTACACATCGGTACCAATGACATGGGTAGAAAGAGTCAGGAGGTCCTGAAGAGTGAGTACAGAGAGCTTGGTAGGAAGTTGAAAGCAGGACCTCGAGGGTAGTAATCTCCGGATTGCTGCCTGTGCCACGTGCCAGTGAGGGTAAGAGTAGGATGCTCTGGCAGATGAACACGTGACTGAGAAATTGGTGTAGGGGGCAGGGTTTCAGATTTCTAGATCATTGGAACCTCTTCTGGGGCAGGTGGGACCTGTACAAGAGAGACGGGTTACACCTGAACTACAAGGGGACCAATATCCTTGCAGGGAGGTTTGCTAGCATTATTGGGGAGGGTTTAAACTGGATTTGCAGAGGGATGGGAACCAGAGTGCCAGAGTAGATAGTGGAACGGGGGTAAAAATAAATGATGTTAGTAATTCATGCAAAGTCATAAATAGTAAGATTGTGTGTGGTGGTAACAATCTTCTGAGGTGTGTATATTTCAATGCGAGGAGTATTGTGGGAAAGGCAGATGAGCTGAGTGCCTGGATTGACACATGGAATTATGACATCATAGCCATTACTGAAACTTGGCTACAGGAGGGGCAGGACTGGCAGCTCAATGTTCCAGGGTTCCAATGTTTCAGATGTGATAGAGGCAGAGGGATGAAGGGTGGGGGATGGCTTTGCTAGTCAGGGAAAATATTACAGCAGTGCTTCGGCAGGACAGATTAGAGGGCTTGTCTACTGCGGCCATATGGGTGGAGCTGAGAAACAGGAAAGGTATGACCACATTAATAGGGTTGTATTATAGACCACCCAATAATCAGCGAGAATTGGAGGAGCAAATCTGCAGAGAGATAACAGACAACTGCAGGAGACAGAAAATTGTGATTGTAGGGGATTTTAAGTTTCCACACATTGATTGGGACTCCCATACTGTTAAAGGTCTAGATGGGTTAGAGTTTGTAAAATGTGTTCAGGAAAGTTTTCTAAATCAATATATAGATGTACCAACTAGGGAGGATGAAATATTAGATCTCCTATTAGGAAATGAGTTAGGGCAGGTGACGGAAGTGTGTGTAGGGGAACACTTTGGTTCCAGTGATTATAACACCATTAGTTTCAATTTGATCATGGATGAAGATAGATCTGGTCCTTGGGTTGAAGTTCTAAACTGGAAAAAGGCCAAATTTGAAGAAATGAGAAAGGATCTAAAAAGCGTAGATTGGGACAGGTTGTTCTCTGGCAAGGATGTGATTGGTAAGTGGGAGGCCTTCAAAGGAGAAATTTTGAGAGTGCATAGTTTGTATGTTCCTGTCAGGGCTAAAGGCAAAATGAATAAGAATAAGGAACCTTGGTTCTCGAGGGATATTGGAACTCTGATAAAGAAGAAGAAAGAGATGTATAACATATATAGACAACAATGAGGAAATAAGATGCTTGAGGAGTATAAAAAGAGTAAAAAAATACTTAAAGAAATCAGAAGGGCTAAAAGAAGACATGAGGTTGCTTTGGCAGTCAGGGTGAAGGATAATCCTAAGAGCTTCTACAGGTATGTTAAGAGCAAAAGGATAGTAAGGGATAAAATTGGTCCTCTTGAAGATCAGAGTGGTCCACTATGTATGGAACCAAACGAAATGGGGGAGATCTTAAATGGGTTTTTTGCATCTGTATTTACTAAGGAAACTGGAATGGAGTCTATGGAAACAAGGCAAACAGGTAGGAGGTCATGGAACTTATACAGATTAAAGAGGAGGAGGTGCTTGCTGTCTTGAGGCAAATCAGAGTAGATAAATCCCCAGGACCTGACAGGGTATTCCCTCGGACCTTGAAGGAGACTAGTGTTGAAATTGCAGGGGCCCTGGCAGAAATATTTAAAATGTTGATATCCATGTGTCAGGTGCCGGAGGATTGGAGGATAGCTCATGTAGTTCCGTTGTTTAAAAAAGGCTCAAAAAGTAAGCCGGGAAATTATAGGCCGGTAAGCTTGACATCAGTAGTAGGTAAATTATTGGAAGGAATACTAAGAGATAGGATCTACAAGTATTTGGATAGACAGGGACTTATTAGAAACAGTCAGCATGGCTTTGTGCATGGTAGGTCATGTTTAACCAATCTATTAGAGTTTTTCGAGGAAGTTACCAGGAAAGTGGATGAAGGGAAGGCAGTGGTTGTTGTATACATGGACTTCAGTAAGGCCTTTGACAAGGTTCCGCATGAGTGGTTAGTTAGGAAGATTCAGCCATTAGGTATACATGGAGAGGTAGTAAATTGGATTGGACATTGGCTCAATGGAAGAAGCCTGAGAGTGGTAGTGGAGGATTGCTACTCTGAGTGGAGGCCTGTGACTAGTGGTGTGCCACAAGGATCAGTGCTGGGTCCATTGTTATTTGTCATCTATATCAATGATCTGAATGATAATGTGGTAAATTGGATCAGCAAATTTGCTGATGATACAAAGATTGGAGGTGTAGTGGACAGTGAGGAAGGTTTTCCAAGCTTGCAGAGGGATTTGAACCAGTTGGAGGAATGGGCTGAAAAATGGAAGACGGAGTTTAATGCGGACAAGTGTGAGGTATTGCACTTTGGAAGGTCAAACCAAGGTAGAACATACAAGGTAAATGGTAGGACACTGAGGAGTGCAGCAGAACAGAGGGATCTGGGAGTACAGATACATAATTCGCTAAAAGTGGCATCACAAGTAGATAGGGTTGTAAAGAGAGCTTTTGGTACATTGGCCTTTATAAATCAAAGTATTGAGTATAAGAGTTGGAATGTAATGGTGAGGTTGTATAAGACATTGGTGAGACCGAATTTGGAGTATTGTGTGCAGTTTTGGTCACCTAATTACAGGAAGGATATTAATAAGGTTGAAAGAGTGCAGAGAAGGTTTACAAGGATGTTGCCAGGACTTGAGAAACTGAGTTACAGAGAAAGGTTGAATAGGTTATGACTTTATTCCCTGGAGCGTAGAAGAATGAGGGGTGATTTGATAGAGGTATATAATATTATGCTGGGTATAGATAGAGTGAATGCAAGCAGGTTTTTTCCACTGAGGCTAGGGGAGAAAGAAACCAGAGGTCATGGGTTAAGGGTGAAGGGGGAAAAGTTTAAAGGGAACATTGGGTGGGGGGGCTTCTTCACGCAGAGAGTGGTGGGAGTGTGGAATGAGCTGCCAGATGAAGTGGTGAATGCGGGCTCACTTTTGACATTTAAGAAAAACTTGGACAGGTATATGGATAAGAGGGGTTTGGAGGGATATGGCCCAGGTGCAGGGCAGTGGGACTAGGCACAGCCAAGAAGGGCCAAAAGGCCTGTTTCTGTGCTGTAATGTTCTACGGTTCTATAATTCTGAGTGCTTTTAAAAACCGCACAATGTCTTGACAGCGTTGGTAGAAGGTAAGGTTACCCCTCCTTGCTCTTCCACAAATATTGCCCTACTAACTGAGTATTTCCATAATTCAATGTTTTTATTTTAGACGTGAAATGTTAGCTGTATTTCTCTCTCACAAATGCAGCCTGACCTGCTGAGTGCTTCGATTTGGCCCATCGTGTCTGCTTTCCTGGGAGTTATCAAAGTATTGATCATGGAACTTGAACAAAAAATACGCGAAATGAATGAAGTGTCAGTTTTGTGCCTCACATCCTGTACCTGCATATCTGGACATTTCTCAGTAAATGCAAATGAAAAAAAAAACTGCAAATGCTGGAAATCCAAATTACGAAAAGCAAATCACAAACAAGAGAAAATCTACAGGAGCCGGAAATCCGAGCAACACAGATAAAATGCTGGAGGAGCTCAGCAAGCCAGGCAGCAACTATGGAAAAGAGTAAACAGTCGATGTTTCAGCGTCCTGATAAAGGATCTCGGCCCAAAACATCAACTGTTTAC